>NC_141786.1:14260350-14564883 GCF_054643075.1 Acanthaster planci | reverse complement strand
GGGAGCTACACTGCTCCATGGAGGAAGGACACAGGAGCAGTTGTAACTCAGGCACCTTCAAAGCGTCCAATGATGACGAATAATAGAAAATATTCCAAAAATGCCTTATTGCTGCCTGCATCTTAGCTGGACAAGTGGGGCCAGTAATATCCTAGCAATACTTGTAGGTTTTTGCTTGCAATTAAATATTTGTATTTAATTGCAAGCAAAAACCTATTAGAACTACTTTTGCCATCGTAAATAAACGCTTAAAATTTTGACTCAC
Organism: Acanthaster planci; assembly: GCF_054643075.1. Taxonomy (NCBI): domain Eukaryota; kingdom Metazoa; phylum Echinodermata; class Asteroidea; order Valvatida; family Acanthasteridae; genus Acanthaster; species Acanthaster planci. Next base: position 14,564,618 of record NC_141786.1, on the reverse strand, counting down.
TGTTTCATTATTCATGCAAAGTTTGTAATTCTAGTCTCCTCCGTCCAATATACATCAGTGTCAAAGACTTGGAACGAATTTGGCTAAGACTGGCCAACAAAATGTTCACTACTACTGGAAAGCTTAGTTCAGTAGCAACAAAATGCGCTATTTCATCACAAGGAGTGATAGCGAAATCTCATAAAATATGCCTTTGTACAAATGCCATAATAAAAATGATTCAAACAAAACACGAAATCACAGCTTGGCTATTTATTCCTAAAAGAAGTCCAGAAGAAAGCGTTCGAGAAGGGCAACAACTGCACATGAACACTTCGGGTATACAGCCTAATAAAAGCAACTGCGCAAACACTACACTTGATGATGTTGTCGGATCATATCAAGCACCAACGATGGCATGAATATTCAACTTCCTATACTGCAGTAAACAACGTTTTAGGGATGCAGATTACCAACGAAAAATTGCGGCGACGATCATGGGGTACAAAGGGAGCTTATGGTAGCAAAACAGATGACGGGTAGCAGGCGTGCGCTGTGCTCTGGCTATGGACTTACCGGGCATGCCAGAAAGTGGTAATCGGCTTGATGTTATAGACCGGGCAGTTCAAACTCCTTCTGTGTCCTTTCTCCATGACTGCTCTAATCAGTACGCGGAGCACCACCTTAGAGTCTTGAATTCCGATGATTATGAAGTGTAACAACCTCGACTCCTTAACTTTTGGCGAGATGTTTTTAGTAGCGCTGAATTTTGAGTCTCAGTAACCGAACTCGAAGCAATCGTCCTAGCCTAAGTATACGGACAATTCAGACTTAAAAGAAGTCTTTGTTGACAAACAGAATTTGGTTAAGAATACGAGTTTCTTTTATTCTCAAAACCTCGCCTCATGCAAAGCTCCTCACAGTCAAACAGGGAGTTGGTGAGGAAAATCCTCCTGTTTGCTAACGAGTATTTCACCGCAGCAAAATTCACAAATCAAGTATTTTCTTAATATGAAAACACTTCACAGGCTCAAAGCATCGAGGTTGGTCTCATCAGACTTTGGCTCTCTGCTCGCAAAGTTCCAACTCGATTTCTCAACACACTTTCAGGGTTTTTATACTCTACAAATCTACGGTTTCAACATAGTTACTGAATATAAGTCACAAGTAAATTATGCAGCAAGGTTACATCACCCTGCTCTAAATTGATGACTATTTCCATTGACCAATCAGAATAAAATCAAATGATTTAAACTTATGACTTATATGAATTTCTTGATCAAGTTCCACCCTTTCATTTTGAAGAAATACTATTCCATGAAACAAGGAAAGTTGTGGGTGCACTGGCCTCCGCCCCCACATTCCAAGTAGCTAGCCAAGTTTTATCAATAGGTCAACTGGCCTTGGTGAACATCTGGTGTTTGACTCATTGACCACTACACTTTTCTGGAAACCTGTTCTCAAAATTGTTACAGGGAGATAATAGATGGAATGGACAGTGTGCTGTACTGTAATCAATACAGATTTGTATATAGTGTGTATGATTTCTACCGATGTTCCCTTCAGTCATGCGTGTTGTTTGGGCTGTAATACAGACATACAAATCGTGTGTAACAACACGACTATTTAAAAATCCGGCGAAATTTTAGTCGAGAGATCAGTGAATGATAGACAAGGAAAATGGCCAGCTGTTTGTCATCTATATCGATGACTAAAAGTTTTTAAGGTCATTTCCCCCTAGATCCCCGCTGAATGGAGCACGCGCATGATGGTACGCGAATAAAGAAACTTCACGAGGGTGTCCCTGTATGTTGGGGAAGATATGTGTTTCTATTTTCAAGGATGGTTTGTGCCCGGGAGATGTTAATTAATTTAAGATTTTTGCCCTGCCTGACGTGTATAATTACACTGTATACCCAGTGTTTGCCCCCAAAATAGTGCAAAATAGTGTAGAATCAAAGCAAAAAGCAGTCTGATTAAGACAGTACCCTAAACAATATACATGCAACTGCAAGGAAAGTTGTGTGAATGTGCACTATACCATTGATTTTTTTGGTAAATAATTATTATCTTTTTTCAGTCTACTGCTCAATATATCTGGGACAAGGTCGTGGGCAACCATCGAAAAGGGCGCCTTTGAAGGTCTAATCACCTCCAAAATGAAGTGAGTTTTCAAGCTATATGGGGCCTTCAAGTCGTAACTCGTGGAATTATTTTTTAGTGCATATCTATGAAATATATTGTGTAGTTTTTTCTATTTCTGATATACATAACTGCTAGATTTCCCAGAGAGTTTCATTAAATGTTCTCAACGTTCTGCTTTTAGCTTTGTGTTTAGTTATCTTTTTGGATAGTTTGCGTTTTCAGAAACAAAACAAAAGCTGACAACAACGAGAAAGATTTGCGTTTAAGCAGTTTGATTACTCGTTGTTTGCAAAATATGTGCCGATTTGTTCATTTATGTCTAATATTTTAGGTTGTTTATACTCTTTCAATCTTAACCATGCTTTTGCTTTAGGATGGAAGTGCATTTCGGAATATTTCATCATTTCATTGTCCATAATCCACTTGGATTATATTCCCAGCCTCTGAGTAATTTCACAATTTGAGTAACCACATAATAATACCAATAAAGCGAATCCTTGAACGAATCCAAGTCGGTTTAACATGAAACATTTCTTTCCCCTCTGGAGAATTCAAATGTGCTTTACATGTAGTTGTTAATGTAATGCACATTCAGTTCAGTTTTTACCAAGGTAGAAAGATCAAATGATACTTGTTACCGTGTTTTGTTTCCTGTATATTCATTGCATTTAAGGTCTAATCCCATCTGGATGCTGTTTCAACAGTCAAACAATTTTCTAATTACTATTGCAGCTGGATAGTCACCGATGACCACCGTCTGTGCTGTACTTTCTCCAATTTGCAAAACTACTCTGTAAGGGACGACTGCCTGACCACAAACCTTAAGCCAGACTTAAACCTGTGCGACAGCCTTATGCCAAACAACTCATTGCGCGTAGCACTTTGGGCACAGGGAATAAGCGCTCTCATCGGTAATCTCTGTGTTATTGTTTGGAGGCTCGTGCAGAAAGGTGACAGAGAAGGCAAAACGACGTTATCTTTTATGGTCGGCAATCTAGCCGCAGCAGACTTTTTGATGGGTGTGTACATGTTAATTGTGGCAGTTGCAGATCTGAGATTTGGCGAAAATTACTTTCTGGAGGCCCCCGAATGGCGTTCCAGCACACTGTGCAAAGTCGCTGGAGTTCTGGCAGTTCTGTCCAGTGAAGCTTCGGTGTTTTTCATAACTCTAATCAGTGTTGACTGTTTCCTTGGTATTGTATTTCCGTTCAGATCCTTCAGTCTCGGGAAAAGGTCAACAAAAGTCATTGTTTTCGTCTTATGGTGTCTGGCACTCTGTGTGAGTGTCATCCCAACAGTGTCTGTTGGTCCTGACTCAGATGCATATGGACTTTCGGACGTCTGTATGGGTCTTCCTCTGTCCATCAAGTCATCAAGGGTGGTAGCTGAACCCCCGACGTTTAATGACAGTGATCCTGAGTCCTTGACATCTTACATACCAGAAAAGGTTCTTAAAGCAAAAGCGTGGAAGCCATCTTGGATCCTGTCAATTGTACTCTTTCTTGGCGTCAATCTGATTTCATATCTGTTTGTACTGTGTTGCTACGTCGCCATTTTCATCAGTTTCAAGCGGACAGCCAGGACTGTCCGAACGGAGGCAGAAAGAGACCGTGAAATAAAAATGGCGGTCAAAATGTTTCTGATTGTGGCGACCGACTTCTGTTGTTGGATGCCAATAATCATAATGGGTATTCTGTCCCAGTCAGGAGCAGTCGTGCTCTCTAGCAACATGTACGCATGGACAGTGGTTCTGATTCTACCAATCAACTCTTCCCTCAATCCCTATCTGTACACGTTTTTCACTGTCTGTTGCGCGACTAAGCCAAAAGGAAAAGCCATCCAATCCAAAGCAAAGAGCAGGAAAAACAAAGCTAAGTAAACGTGTGCACGAGGCACAAGCACATGAATCTTTGACTCAAACATGTTTGGGAAGCGAGGTTAATTGTTACCTGGAAAGGTTGCTCAAGTGGCTTTCTTCCTCACCAAAAGGCTGATAGGTGTTAGGACCTTGGGTATTGATCTGGTTTCTTTGTATCCGCTGAAAACTCAATACAGGAAAAAGTAACAAAACCATTTTGAACCTATGTGTCAAACTTGCTTCATTTCAGTTTCGAACACAATGTTGACATTGGTACAAAATACCTGCATATATTGTTTTATTCACCTTGCATGTAAGCAAAGGAATAGAGCTTTAAAAGGATTAGAGCTTATTAACAACATACCAAAAAGAGGCACACGTCACCAAAAGTACATGCAAACATGCATGTAATAATGAATACTTGAACGAAGTAAAGGACTTGCATTCGTGAGTTAAGGGAGAATAAAATATTTGACAGCTTCTATTGTCTTCGTATTTCGCTTTTAGTTCAAAATATCTGTTTCCATTGTTTCTTCCATTCTTTTCCTAATTCCTTTTTCATTTTCTGTTTTGGATGCTTAGCGTTTGCTGGTAAGGACGTTGTAATGGCAACCAGATATATCTGAGACACTTGTTATGGTTCTGTCGATTCCTGTGTTCGGTGTTCTTTCCTTGACCACATTTTTCGGTCATGTATTCTTCAACGAGTCTTAGAGTGATACTATTTGAACTTGGTAGGAATTCTCAGCAGGAATATCAATGCTATTCAGCTTGATACAAACGCTGCAGTTGAGAACGCGCTGAGTGCGGTCACGGAGCATATGTCTTAGTGGCATGCGTGCACTTTGAAGTTTTCATGAGGAAGAGACGAAACGATAATATTCATTTCAGGATGCAGCAGTAAACGAAAGGGAGGCGGCAGATATAAGAAAAGGACATATTGTAAGTGACCATTTCCTCCTTAAAAATAGAGATTTCTTTTACGTTTCTTATGTGTTAAAAGTGAGCAGGAGATGTTAGCATAATTGTTAAAGGAATTACTTTTGAGGAAGAGAATAATGAGATCAAAAATATTAATCAAACTGGAAAAAGCAGATCTAAATGGGTGTTTTAGTAAGACTTGTGTAATTTACAACGCAATCCTGTTAACATAAGCCTACGATCTAAAATGTCCCACCTGATCGGCCTATCTCATTCTTTACAAATGAAAGAAATGCAAACCTCTATTCTTATAGACAGTCAAGGAAACACAAATGTGCGTCACTAATGAAATTCCGCGTAACAGTAGTTCATGCCTGATAACCCAATTAATCAAAAAGTGGGGAGGGGGCGTCGGGTACGTGCCACGTCCGGATCTGTTGCTGCATTGGAATCCTTCCCTAACCAAAAATGTACATTCATACACTCTTCACATTTTTGTCGAAAATTGCCTCCAGGGTACTGTTTTTCTGTGAGCCTCAGAAAGCTTACCAATGAGAGCATTGTGAGTAGAAGGCTTTCCAGCCAGCTGCATCTTTCTGATGTGAATATGTTAAAATTACAGTGGACTTGGTAAAAGTTAATGCACCTATGGAAACTTTGCTATCAGAGAGACTTTGAACAAACGACACGTCAATAAAACATGTGTATGGTGCATTTTTAGTGTTTGAGTGATGCCATCACGTTAAGCTCTGGTACCCATTGATCCCATATATGTTTGCATATTATATGTGTTCATTGGTGGTGTAACCCTGTTCAAGTTACCTCTGATGGCTTGAAACTATAACTGAAGTACTAAAGGAAGTTTACTGGAAGGTCTAGCTGACGCATTCAAAATCGTAGAACTATATCCTTGGGAGTTTTGGTCTAAGACAAACGTTTTGTTGATGTTTGATTTGAGTGTTTCGCGTACAGCTTCTTGAATATTAAATTAATCATTATTATTTTAAATTTCATATTTGCATGCTACTCAGACTGAAGCAGTTTAGATTTCTAATTAATTCCGTTGTTTTAAATTGTATTTCGTAATTATTGCAAGAATGTTGCTGCTTGTTTTCCCGTTTTTTTATTTGTCATCCTCTTCCTGTTGGTTTTAAATTCGGTTATAATATGAACATTGAATTATTGAATTAATTTTTGCTACTTTAAATATAATCTTAAATTCTGAGCAGAGAGTGGGTGACTTTTGATTTATATTTAAGTGCTGTGAAAACATGTTGATTGTAAGCTTGGCACAAGTGTTTATAATGCAGGAAGATTTTTGCATGATTTTCAACTTTTTTCTTTTTTTTTTGTCCTGCCATGTTCTTTCTTTTCTTAATGCATTTAACATTATTCATAAAAGGAGGTCAGCAGTCTTTGTGATTTTTGTCTCTGACGAAATATTCATTCGTGTTCTGCGGCACCCCGAGTTCGATGGTCTTTCCTAATGCGTAGAGTTTGTAGTTATCCCGTTTTCATAAATGTTGAAATGACAAAACTAGAGACTTACTGGGATCATTCAGCAAGCACTACATTTGTTTCCCTGCAAACTACTCCTTGTAATCGCCTTGGGTAGTTTTAGCGTTTGGTTTATTTAAGACAACGTGTGTGTTGTTTTAATTTAGAACCCTGGTCGAATCTGGATGCTGCTTTAAAAAAAAACAGAAAAAACATAAAATCCTTACGGTGTTGGTCAGAAGATTTACCCATTCGTTCGATTTGGACAGAAGAACTTCGCCAAAGAACTGTGGGTTGGTAAAGTGAATGATAATGAAAATTTAAATAACTAATTTAATATAAGACCTCTTCACATTTTTGTCGGAAATTGCCTCCAGGGTACTGTTTTTCTGTGAGCCTCAGAAAGCTTACCAATGAGAGAATTGTGAGTAGAAGGCTTTCCAGCCAGCTGCATCTTTCTGATGTGAATATGTTAAAATTACAGTGGACTTGGTAAAAGTTAATGCACCTATGGAAACTTTGCTATCAGAGAGACTTTGAACACACGACACGTCAATAAAACAAGTGTATGGTGCATTTCTAGTGTTTGAGTGATGCCATCACGTTAAGCTCGGGTACCCATTGATCCCATATATATTTGCATATTATATGTGTTCATTGGTGGTGTAACCCTGTTCAAGTTACCTCTGATGGCTTGAAACTATAACTGAAGTACTAAAGGAAGTTTACTGGAAGGTCTAGCTGACGCATTCAAAATCGTAGAACTATATCCTTGGGAGTTTCGGTCTAAGACAAACGTTTTGTTGATGTTTGATTTGAGTGTTTCGCGTACAGCTTCTTGAATATTAAATTAATCATTATTATTTTAAATTTCATATTTGCATGCTACTCAGACTGAAGCAGTTTAGATTTCTAATTAATTCCGTTGTTTTAAATTGTATTTCGTAATTATTGCAAGAATGTTGCTGCTTGTTTTCCCGTTTTTTTTATTTGTCATCCTCTTCCTGTTGGTTTTAAATTCGGTTATAATATGAACATTGAATTATTGAATTAATTTTTGCTACTTTAAATATAATCTTAAATTCTGAGCAGAGAGTGGGTGACTTTTGATTTATATTTAAGTGCTGTGAAAACATGTTGATTGTAAGCTTGGCACAAGTGTTTATAATGCAGGAAGATTTTTGCATGATTTTCAACTTTTTTCTTTTTTTTTTGTCCTGCCATGTTCTTTCTTTTCTTAATGCATTTAACATTATTCATAAAAGGAGGTCAGCAGTCTTTGTGATTTTTGTCTCTGACGAAATATTCATTCGTGTTCTGCGGCACCCCGAGTTCGATGGTCTTTCCTAATGCGTAGAGTTTGTAGTTATCCCGTTTTCATAAATGTTGAAATGACAAAACTAGAGACTTACTGGGATCATTCAGCAAGCACTACATTTGTTTCCCTGCAAACTACTCCTTGTAATCGCCTTGGGTAGTTTTAGCGTTTGGTTTATTTAAGACAACGTGTGTGTTGTTTTAATTTAGAACCCTGGTCGAATCTGGATGCTGCTTTAAAAAAAAAACAGAAAAAACATAAAATCCTTACGGTGTTGGTCAGAAGATTTACCCATTCGTTCGATTTGGACAGAAGAACTTCGCCAAAGAACTGTGGGTTGGTAAAGTGAATGATAATGAAAATTTAAATAACTAATTTAATATAAGACCTCTTCACATTTTTGTCGGAAATTGCCTCCAGGGTACTGTTTTTCTGTGAGCTTCAGAAAGCTTACCAATGAGAGAATTGTGAGTAGAAGGCTTTCCAGCCAGCTGCATCTTTCTGATGTGAATATGTTAAAATTACAGTGGACTTGGTAAAAGTTAATGCACCTATGGAAACTTTGCTATCAGAGAGACTTTGAACACACGACACGTCAATAAAACAAGTGTATGGTGCATTTCTAGTGTTTGAGTGATGCCATCACGTTAAGCTCGGGTACCCATTGATCCCATATATATTTGCATATTATATGTGTTCATTGGTGGTGTAACCCTGTTCAAGTTACCTCTGATGGCTTGAAACTATAACTGAAGTACTAAAGGAAGTTTACTGGAAGGTCTAGCTGACGCATTCAAAATCGTAGAACTATATCCTTGGGAGTTTCGGTCTAAGACAAACGTTTTGTTGATGTTTGATTTGAGTGTTTCGCGTACAGCTTCTTGAATATTAAATTAATCATTATTATTTTAAATTTCATATTTGCATGCTACTCAGACTGAAGCAGTTTAGATTTCTAATTAATTCCGTTGTTTTAAATTGTATTTCGTAATTATTGCAAGAATGTTGCTGCTTGTTTTCCCGTTTTTTTTATTTGTCATCCTCTTCCTGTTGGTTTTAAATTCGGTTATAATATGAACATTGAATTATTGAATTAATTTTTGCTACTTTAAATATAATCTTAAATTCTGAGCAGAGAGTGGGTGACTTTTGATTTATATTTAAGTGCTGTGAAAATATGTTGATTGTAAGCTTGGCACAAGTGTTTATAATGCAGGAAGATTTTTGCATGATTTTCAACTTTTTTCTTTTTTTTTGTCCTGCCATGTTCTTTCTTTTCTTAATGCATTTAACATTATTCATAAAAGGAGGTCAGCAGTCTTTGTGATTTTTGTCTCTGACGAAATATTCATTCGTGTTCTGCGGCACCCCGAGTTCGATGGTCTTTCCTAATGCGTAGAGTTTGTAGTTATCCCGTTTTCATAAATGTTGAAATGACAAAACTAGAGACTTACTGGGATCATTCAGCAAGCACTACATTTGTTTCCCTGCAAACTACTCCTTGTAATCGCCTTGGGTAGTTTTAGCGTTTGGTTTATTTAAGACAACGTGTGTGTTGTTTTAATTTAGAACCCTGGTCGAATCTGGATGCTGCTTTAAAAAAAAACAGAAAAAACATAAAATCCTTACGGTGTTGGTCAGAAGATTTACCCATTCGTTCGATTTGGACAGAAGAACTTCGCCAAAGAACTGTGGGTTGGTAAAGTGAATGATAATGAAAATTTAAATAACTAATTTAATATAAGACCTCTTCACATTTTTGTCGGAAATTGCCTCCAGGGTACTGTTTTTCTGTGAGCCTCAGAAGGCTTACCAATGAGAGAATTGTGAGTAGAAGGCTTTCCAGCCAGCTGCATCTTTCTGATGTGAATATGTTAAAATTACAGTGGACTTGGTAAAAGTTAATGCACCTATGGAAACTTTGCTATCAGAGAGACTTTGAACACACGACACGTCAATAAAACAAGTGTATGGTGCATTTCTAGTGTTTGAGTGATGCCATCACGTTAAGCTCGGGTACCCATTGATCCCATATATATTTGCATATTATATGTGTTCATTGGTGGTGTAACCCTGTTCAAGTTACCTCTGATGGCTTGAAACTATAACTGAAGTACTAAAGGAAGTTTACTGGAAGGTCTAGCTGACGCATTCAAAATCGTAGAACTATATCCTTGGGAGTTTCGGTCTAAGACAAACGTTTTGTTGATGTTTGATTTGAGTGTTTCGCGTACAGCTTCTTGAATATTAAATTAATCATTATTATTTTAAATTTCATATTTGCATGCTACTCAGACTGAAGCAGTTTAGATTTCTAATTAATTCCGTTGTTTTAAATTGTATTTCGTAATTATTGCAAGAATGTTGCTGCTTGTTTTCCCGTTTTTTTTATTTGTCATCCTCTTCCTGTTGGTTTTAAATTCGGTTATAATATGAACATTGAATTATTGAATTAATTTTTGCTACTTTAAATATAATCTTAAATTCTGAGCAGAGAGTGGGTGACTTTTGATTTATATTTAAGTGCTGTGAAAATATGTTGATTGTAAGCTTGGCACAAGTGTTTATAATGCAGGAAGATTTTTGCATGATTTTCAACTTTTTTCTTTTTTTTTGTCCTGCCATGTTCTTTCTTTTCTTAATGCATTTAACATTATTCATAAAAGGAGGTCAGCAGTCTTTGTGATTTTTGTCTCTGACGAAATATTCATTCGTGTTCTGCGGCACCCCGAGTTCGATGGTCTTTCCTAATGCGTAGAGTTTGTAGTTATCCCGTTTTCATAAATGTTGAAATGACAAAACTAGAGACTTACTGGGATCATTCAGCAAGCACTACATTTGTTTCCCTGCAAACTACTCCTTGTAATCGCCTTGGGTAGTTTTAGCGTTTGGTTTATTTAAGACAACGTGTGTGTTGTTTTAATTTAGAACCCTGGTCGAATCTGGATGCTGCTTTAAAAAAAAACAGAAAAAACATAAAATCCTTACGGTGTTGGTCAGAAGATTTACCCATTCGTTCGATTTGGACAGAAGAACTTCGCCAAAGAACTGTGGGTTGGTAAAGTGAATGATAATGAAAATTTAAATAACTAATTTTAGGCCCACTGGGGCTTCAAATAATTTATTGCCGCTAGACTGGGTTGCTAGAGTAAATTCCTATCCTCCGCTGACCACAGGGGCGCTGGAATTACGACCTAGCTGTTTCGCTAAAGCTTTATAGGCAAAATTAATGTGTGTGCTGGTCACTTCTGTCTGACCAGTTTGCCAGGTTGGTTCGTTTGGTTTAGTATTGAATAAATAATCTGTGTTTAGTTGCAAATTTGCAAAATAGCCTTCGTAGGTTTAGTCGTCTTCTATATTCTGCATTTCGTTTGCAACTTTGGAAAGTATACCGCATTCAGTCCAGCCCATTCCAGTTATTTGGAAAGACAATGCCGCGGGCAGCAAAAACAAAGCGGTGTCCTGCCGGCGCTGAGGGGTCGAGACCAAGGGGGAAGCCTCGTTCGGACCGCATCGCGCTGGCTGCTTTCCCGAGTGAATCTTCGGCTCCCATCGCAAAGACGACTGCTGTGTCATGGGGTGAGCCTCTTTCTATACCGTCAGAGCTGACGCCTAGACCTGTAGTTTGTATCACATCTGTCCCTGATGGCCCTGCTATTTTGGCTGCGTCTCCCCCGATTGTTCATTCGGTTATGTCCGTTACCACTTCGTCGGGCATAGAGGGTGTCGATAGACCTGAGTCAGGGGTTTCTCAACATATTTGGGACAAAATTTGGAACTGGGAAGTTGTAGATTTTGCGCCTTTTGCAGCCCTCTAACAGTGTCAATAATGCCAGTGACTGCGTGTTTACTATTGGGTCGCGCGATTCCCTAGCATGGCAAATTTGTCCCCACAATCAACCCCCTCGGATCACCTCAATTGAAAAGTGGACCTCGGCTTTTCTGATTTTTGTATTGATCTATTTGATGCCACACCCTACACAGGCGAGACAGCTGCTAAAATATGCAGACATCGTTCGTTCGGCTTCTTTTCGGTGAGTAGGTTACAGGTGGCGTGACTATGATATTCAATTCAGGTTGCGCCAAACACGCATGCCGTCTCGGTCGTGGGCCAGCATTTACGCTGAACTGTGGCTAACGTTGGTCGGTGCGCCCGTCCAACAACCCACTTTTCGTCCCTTTTCCAACCAGGGCATCCACAACGGGCAATCGGTCACACCAACATCGGGTCAAACCGCACCGCACAGCGCAATCAAAATACCGGAGTCTGTTTTGATTTTAACCGCGGCCACTGCTTCAGACCCTGTCGTTTTGCCCACAAATGCGCAACCTGCTTGTCCGTCGGCCATTCAGCCGCCTCATGCCGTGGCGGCCCTAGCTCGGTACGGGGACCACTCAGTCCAACCACACCTCCCAACACTAGTAAGAATAAACTAGAGGAACGTGTTTGCGAACAACCACTGAGCTGTTTCGGAACTTTCTGTTTGGTGATGACGTCATTATGACGTCATAACTTTAGGAAACTTCTTTCACGAGGTTCTTTGTTGTGTGTAACTTTGATATTGGTCAAACCTCTGATAATTGCCCAAAATGATGGCTTGAAAATGTATACAAAGTCAATGGACTGAAAACACCTATGCAAAAAAGCTGCTCCTTTACGATGTCATGTGATTTGCGTTTAAACTGAAAGAAAATTCTGAAATAATATTTGATATTCAGACTCTTGGGTATGCGTGTAATCAAGGGAAGACGGAAAAATACAATTTTTATTCGTTCTCATAGTAATTCTCAACCGAAGTTCAGGACTACTCTCATTAAGATCGATAATATTGCGTAGTAAAAAAAAGTGTACAAAACTGCAGCTTTAATCTCATGTCACATGACCCCCGATGATGTTATTTTGACGATTTTTCTTTGGGAGCCTCTATTCGTGAGGGACTTTAAGTGTACATTTAAGGAAATAATTCAGATTGACCAAAGTGCCGAGGACAGGCTGACGAAAAACGTATACAAAACCTACGGGGGAAGATTAAATATCGAAAAATTAATTTAAAAATAGGTGATGACGACGTCATAAATAAATTCTTACATCAGGGTCTTTGTTGTCTGTAACTTTGAAATTGATCAAACCTCTCAAACTAACCCAAATGCTGGCTTAAAAACGTGTACAAAGTCAATGGGCTAAATTAAATATTGAAAAATCAATACCAAATTACATGATGACATCATCATGATGTCTTTACTTACAATAATTCTTGTATCAGGGTCTTTGTTGGCTGTCACTTTGATAATGATCAAACATCGCAAAGGTTTCAAAATTGTGCCTTGAAAACGTGTACAAAGTCAATGAGCTAAAATAAATATTGAAAATTCATCACTAAATCACATGATGACGTCATTTCTTTAGAATTCTTGCATGACGGTCTTTGTTGGCCATCACTTTGAAAGCAATCAAATATTGCGAAGGTTTGAAAATAGTGGCTTGAAAACGTGTACGAAATCAATTGGAAAAATTAAATATTCAAAATTAAAAAAGAAATCGCCTGATGACGTCATCGTCACAAATTTCTTCTAGGACCATCCTTGGATTATTGTCCAAAGACCTGCCAATTTTAAAGTCAATCAAAAATTGCAAAAAGGTAGAAGTCCTGCTCAGAACAAAAACCCATGTTATGGAGTGGGATATGATGTGGAAGAAGAAATAAAAACTAGAGCTCATTTGTCTGTTTGCCAACAGAACAGAGGGCTTTTTCGCATTCTTTTTACAGTTTTACAGTTATCTGCAAAGTTTCAACCTGATAGAATATGCACTTATAGGAGATAATGGGCTTTAAATAGTGCACCTTTAATGTCACGTGACTTGTCTCCTGGTGCCGTCATCATCAGATAAGGTCAATATTCCTCTAAAGCACTCCCTTTATAAGATATCTGCAAGATTTGATTTGATCTACTTCAGGGGATACATGGCTTTAAAGAGTGCACATTTAGTATCACGTGACTGGTCACCTGATGATGTCATCACCACATAAGGTAAATATTCCTCTAGAACATTCCCTTTTCAAGATATATGCAAGATTTTAAGCCGATTGGACATCTACTTCAGGAGATATAGGGCCTTCAAGACTGCACCATTATTGTCGCGTGACTTGTCTGCTGATGACGTTTTTATCACATGAGGTCAATATTCCTCCTAAGCACTCCCTTTTCAAGATATCTGCAAGATTTGAACTCGATCGGAGATGTACTTCAGGAGATATAGGGCTTTAAAGACTGCACCTTTAATGTCATGTGACTAAATTGTCATCTAATGACGTCATTATCACATTAGGTCAATTTTCGTTTATAACATATAAATCCTTTTCTAGAATCTCCATGAAATACATATTGAAAACAGAACAAGTTCTTCAATAATCCTTGTAGATAATGGAAACGCTGGAGATTGTAAATTTAAATGAGACACTTCCTTATGAACACCCCCTTTTAATGACTTGAATAGGCTTACAGACCATTGTGCGCACATCACGTGCAAACCCCTTCCGCCCCCCCCATAGACTAGATATGACATCGCGTCCAAAACGCGTCCCGCGTATGCGTGTTTTGAGGAGGGTAAATAACGAGCGTTGCAAATTTCGTTGCGTGTAGGCCTACTTTCAAAAACCGGTTGAAGTTTTTGTGTTTCAATCGTCAGATTTCGAAAAAAACTGAATTCTGCACTTGGAATAGATAAATTTGGAAAGAATAATGGTTGAGGTGTACGCAGCGGTGAATTACCGGAGATCAACGTCACGTTTGTAAGAAGGAACAGAAAGAAATGTGAGTCGCAATTTTTTTAGTTTCAGAAAGTTTCTCAAGTGATACTTTATAATGCTTTACTTTAAGCCTGTCATAGGCCTAGTAAAAATGTATGACAGTCTATCTAGCCTATATATGAAACTTTACTATCTCGAAGTTGGGACCGTCTGAAATGTTACTTATTGGCAAAAGTGGTTTCAAAAACTGAATGACTTATTTGTCGTTTTTCAGATTTCACCGGAAAAATCTCCAAGACAGCCATGATTTATGTTTGTTGGATCTGAAGACGCACTGAACCCAAATCATGTGACAGACGATGTGATGTGAGTGACAGAATTCTTCTTCGGGGCAGAGATGAAACCAAAGTGAGAAGCAGAGTGCTGACGTTTCTGTTGAATGAAGTTACAAACAAGGGAATTCAAAGTCAACGCAATGAAACTTTGTCTACGTAACAAAATTATTCTTTCTCAGTTGAAACTGACTTTTTTATGCCTGAATGTATTTGTTAAATGTAACTCTTTAAGTCAGGTTATGAACTCAACTTTTTAAGCTGATTAATAAGTGTCTGTTTTAAAACGGCAGTAAGTTACTTTGGTCGCTCATAGCTGCGCTCATTTTGTGCTCACAGAAAGTTTCTCACACTTCCGTATGCTGTATGTCAGTTTTCAATAAAATTTACTCAATATATGAATGAATTTTGTTTAGTACAATTTTTCCTGCGAGTGTGTAAAATTAAAAACATTTTATTAATGATTTTTTCAGTGTTGGCTCATCGACACCGGACGGAAAACACTTGCGCAGTTTGGACTTTATATTTACTGACAAAACCTATTGCATGTCCTGGTGGAATTCACAAAATTTTACACACTGAACAAATCACAATTGAACCGACCAAAAGTGAAAATATTGCTAAAGCGAGACCGTAGACAATGCGTGTAAAAATGAAATAAAAACAAACACACACAAAAACAGGTTAAAATTATCGCTTTCGGTGGGTTAGTTAATAAGAGAATGGCCAGTTATTTCCGGAAATTATATTCTTGCATTTTCTGTTTATTTTGGGTTTCTTCCGGGAGGGAGGCCGAGGGCTTAGCCATCATCCCGTGAGAAACAGGTTATGTCGACCAGAAATGCACAGCATACAGCATCACAATAACCCTCCTGAAGCGCCGCTATTGATCGGCTGCGCATTTTGTGCACAAACAGTGCCCGATGTCCTATCCAGTCTGTATGATGGAGATCAATGGTTTGTTCATAAAAATATCCATTCAGCGTCAATTTCGTATTCTACCTGACCAGGACTGGTGAAAAAACGCGCAAGCAGCCCATGGAGTCGAGGAAGCCTCGCAAAGCACCATGGGGCAAGGCTGACAGCGCCCCATGGAATTCGGTCGAAGAGACGTTGGCCAGAGCACTGCTGCTTTCTCTCAACTATCTGCTGCCACGCCCTGCCCTCACCGCACAGGCAACAGCCCCCACTCCCCATCACATACATGGGCATGGAAAACAGACTAAATTTTCCCTTCTCTTCGATTGCAAATATACCCAAGAGTCCAAATATTAAATAATATTTTATGATTTTTTCCTAGTTTAGACAAAAATCACGTGACATGAACTTAAAGGAGCAGTGTTTCTGCAAATAAGTTTTTTCACATTGACTTTGTACACATTTTCAAGGCAAAATTTTGAAACCTTTCCGATGTTTGATTGTTATCAAAGTGACAGCCAACAAAGACCTTGATACAAAAATTATTGTAAGTAAGTGACGTCATGATGACGTCATCATGTGATTTACTCTTGATTTTTCAATATTTATTTCAATCCATTGACTTTGTACACGTTTTTAAGCCAGCATTTGGGTTAGTATGAGAGCTTGGATCAACTTCAATGTTACAGCCAACAAAGACCCTGATGCAAAGATACTCCCGTTGATCAGCCCATTGACTTTGTACATGCTTTCGAGGCACTAATTTCGGGCCTTAGTAATGGTTGATCATCGTCAGGCACTAACTATACAACGAAGATAATTCTAAGATATTTACGACATGATGACGATATCACGTGATTTATTATTACATCTTTAATATTTAAATATTCCGTTAAATATATAAAATCCATATAAAATCAACCGTGGCCTCCCGCAACTATCTGTTTGCAGCAAGTGCCAGGATAAAATGTGGTCTTGAATTCGTCTCGTGTAGGTCAAATAACATGACCCTTCCTTCTGGTTGAAACCGGAAGTAGGCTTATTGTTTAAAAGTGGTAAAAGCCATTAACTTTTTTTCAACGGAATGAGTGTGGCGGTGTTAGCGCTGGGCTGAAAACCTTCTTAGATCTTGGAGAGGAAGTACTTTAGGTAAATATTGAGCTCATTTAGTGATGACGTCATCATCAATTGCTTTTTCGTAACGGACATTATCGACATGTCAAATGTTATTAATTTTGCTCGGATTCTACTTTCCGTTGATTAAAAAAAGGGGCGTGACACCTGATAATCTGCGAGGGGACGCATTGAGTCCTAAACCCCAAACAGGACGGATGATGAAGTCAATGACAACACCAGACCCTTAACTTGCAAATCCCACGTGGCGTCGTCGTTTGCCAATAATGTTGGAGTAGTTTCGAAGTGTATATCATACAGTACAACTTTTAGTCAGTTATCAAAAGTGAAATTCATTTTTGCACCAAAATGTTCAGGATAGTGCAACAGATGTCATCTACAGTGGTCCTGCAACCTTTCTTCTTATATTTTGTACACAGAAAATGTGAAATGTGCAATCATTTACTCTTATGCCACTCTATAGAGTGGCAATGCATATTTATGTTTATGCAAATAAGGTGGGGTTTGCAGACCGATGTGAACGGAGAATACACTCTTTAAGGCCCTGTTTCTTCTGGAGTACATGTCCGATAGAGGGATATCCCAATACGACGTTTTTAGCGTCGATCTGCGCACTTCCGCGTTTGAAAACGAGGCTGTATGTGTCACCTTCAATGGAGGCCACATTAGCGCCGTCTGCGCATATCTGTATCGAAACCGAGGCTCTCTGTGTTGAACTTTGTCGCGCGCGCCTGCGGAGTCCACACAGTACATGGAGTATCCGGTTCGTAAGTGTGACGCCACTTCAGTTTGAACCACAACCACTGCACAAGATACACGACCATCGCAGGTGCGGTTAGTTCGCGGTCAATCGTCGTTATTTTTCTTTGGATTTTACGTGTCGGATCATCCTGAAAGTCTGAATTTAACATACCTTTATGTATTTTGTGTCTTGACTCCTTACTTTCAATCGTCTGATCGTATTGAGAATTGAAGCTGACACATACAGCCTCGTTTTCAAAAGCGGAAGTGCGCAGATCGACGCTAAAAGCGTCGTATTGGGATCCCTCTATTCTTAATACGATCAGACGATTGAAAATAAGGAGTTAAGACACAAAATACATACAGATATGTTAAATTCAGACTTTTCAAGCTGCAAATATTTGTCGAAGAGTCTTTCAGAATGACTCGACACGTGAAATCAAAAGAAAAAACAATGGAAATTTACCGCGAACGAACGTACCGGCGTTGGCCGTGTATCTTGTGCAGTGGGCGTGGTTTAAACGGCGCTAGACGGCGCTAATGCGAAATCCATCTAGTGGGTTCAAATTTTGAAGATACCTTGAATAGAGTGCTTTAGAGGAAAATTGACCTTATGTGATGATGTGACGTCATGAGGAGACAAGTCACGTGACATTAAAGTTGAACTCTTGAAGGCCCTATATCTCCTGATGTACATGACCAATCGGGTTCAAATCTTGCAAATATCTTGAGAAAGGGGTGCTTTAGAGGAATATTGACCTCGTGTGATGATGACGTCATCAGAAGACAAGTCACGTGACATTAAAGGGGAACTCTTCAAACCATTGTACCTCGAAAAGTACATGTCCGATGCGGTTGAAACTGTGTGTGGCTGGAAAGGAAAATTGTTCTGATTTGATTCTGACCTAATCTGGTGACAAGTCACGTGATATTAAAGAAATACAATTCTTGTAATTGGTATCACATCCACTCGTGATGACGTTAACAGTCGAAGAAGTCGTATATGTTATCTTTAAGTAAGTATTATAATTTTTGAGCTATTGTGAGAAGCTCCACAAACTACAAAGCAAACTCTCAACTGTGAGAATAATATCACGTGACAAGTCATATTAGATTATCTTCTGAAGTGAAGTTTATGAATTGATTATAAATTAAATTTTAGGGTATATGTCACGTCCAGAGTATTAAATTGTTCATTTTTACTCTCTCGTAGTTTCTTAATTCCAGGGTTTTCCATCACAATTGCCAATACTTATTTTGTTGGTGAAACAGTCCCGAAACAGTTTTTTTTTCTTTTTTTTCTTTTTTTGTTATTGTTATTACCCGTTTCCAAGCGACTTTTTAAAAAATTACATGAGGAGCAAAAATGTAAACTTCAGGCATTAGGGAATCATTCTTCCCAAATTTATCGAACGTGATGGGACGATCCTATGTAAAATCCCCGTTGGCGGACCGCACGTGTGTTCCGGGAGTTCTCTGCGTGACCTTTTACTTTCAGGCTCTCATAGAGCATTTTTATAAAATACGGCACTGTTCCACATTGGCTAAGCTCCAAGCAGGCCATTGCATCATACTTTGTCGCTGATACATAATATGGATCTTTAGAGTGGAGGAAGACACGGTATTTTGGCCATAAATGACAGCCAAAGGGTCATAACTTTTAAAGTTCGTCCTTCCCTGGCTTCAGACGAACCGGACATGTCGTAAAGTACACTCCGCTTGAGAAAGGAGCTTTAGTCCTGGATGTGATCCGTATTACGTGCTCGTACGCACGCGTGAATGAGAGGGACATGTGGACGAGTCACCCTGCTAGGGGTCAGGCTTCAATGCACAGCAGCAGCCGGCCAATCATCCGAACATGAATCCCGGGAATAAGCCAGAAGTAGGTATTCGTAATTTTCAAGGGTTAATCCATGCAGAATTTCGAAAATATATTTATGTCTGGAAAAGAATTTCTTGTCACACGACGCCTTTTTGCTTCTTGCAGTTGTCATTTATCAGTCGTGTAGGCCTAGCTAGCCGGCAACATACAGGCCTACCTTGCATGTGGACGCGACGGCGTACCATGGGTATACATACATGTACATGTAGGTCTGTAGGGCCTATGTACTTACCCCACCAACGTGTTGCGGTGTAGCTAACATGTAGTCGCCAGGTCCCAAATTTGTCCTAATTTGACCTATTGTCAAGTCTCATTGGTTCTCACAGTAAGTGGCAAAATAAGGACCTGGAGACTACACTGTCAGTCACGCACAACAGGTCTAAACGTTATAGGCTACAATAGGCCTAGGAGGATGCGACTTGTGCATGACTACATGGCCAGTGCGGTGGTTCATAGTAAAGCTAGAGGTGTCGCTGAGATCTATTAAATAGGCCTATGATGACAGACTATTCTTGTACGCAACACCTAGCTTTTCCAACCTAGGCATCCACAAGGTTCGAAGTTTGTCACACATTATGGGACAATTCTAGGCACCCCATGTCACCTCTAGTTCTACTTACAATCTCTGTGGGTGAAAAGAACCCCAAGTGAATGCATTTCTGCTATGCAAAGCAGTGTAAAATTCTTTGTTGTCACTTGGCACTGACCAAGGTCATGCAAAGTCTCATCTGAGACTAGATTAACCCTAACAGTACCGGGCGTTGTTTGGCTTAGAGTACTCAGTACTACAAAGTGCTATGTAACACTCTGAGCGTGAAGGCCCTCGCGCTACAAATTACTATTTCTGGCTAGGTTTATTCCGTTGTTACTCGTACAGAGAACAATGAAACCATGCATTCATAGTGCCACAGCACTGTATGGTACATTGTCTTCTCTATTGTATTTTATGGCTTCAGAGAATAATAATGTCATGTCCTCTTACAAGCGACAGGGCTGAGTACTACATTTTACTACTAAGTAGTACTTTGTAGTGTTCGGGACTGTTAGGGTTAAAACAATAGAGTACTACTGCTCGGCCTAGCTGTAGTTCATGACCCTATGGCACTTGTACACATATTTCATCCACGCACGTGTACATGTGCATGTACCTCCAGAACTGTGGGGTCCGACGTCTGCTCATTCGTGGGAGAGGAGCGGACATCAGACCCCACATTTCTGGGGGTACTTGTACATTTACTTTCATGTACCTTCATGAATGCAAACTGGAAGTCTCAGTTCAGATTTTTCAATCCTTGGAAACAAACAGTGGGGCATATACTGGGAAAGAGTTCCATAAATACGTACATTACTTGACAACCTGTGCACAAACCCTGTGAGCCTAGTCTGAAAAATTTCAAGTGTTTTTCTAAATAAATGATTCAATATTTTCACTGCTAAATTTGACTTTTGGGGGAAAGTTTTGATGGCTTATAAACTGTTGCTTATAAACCATACAAATAAATGACGTCCTTATTTGCAACTCTTACCTTTAACTGTTTTGAATGGTTCACATCAAATCCAGAGTGATGCGCTATTTTAACTTTGTGCATTACTCTGTTTTTTAATACACAAATGCAAAACACAACTGCAACGTTTACTATAAATTCAAACCAGGTGCTTTATAGGCCCTGTAACATCTTAACCGCGCATCAAGTTTGCATGAACATAAATTAGTTATCATACTCACCCTTGTCGAACACAGATGCACTCACATGATGCTTAACGCTTTGTTGGCCGTTTTGCTGGTTCCTCCATGAAATGTTTGACCCAGAACACTGTTGGACTTGAAGTTTGATATGTAGGCACCTTGCAAGACATTAATTGCATGCCTACTTGCAGAACTCATGTCTCTGGAGGCCTTGACCTTTTTAAGGGTTTGATGGGTGTTTGAATGCATCCCTGTAACTAGCACACTGTACCACAAGCGTGCACGAACATGTACATTGAAGGGTCATATTAGCACATTGTCAACTTGGGCCAGTCCCACCATGCTCACCGTCACCAATGAAAACTTTGACCTCTTTTCGTACACTTTTCTGGTAGAAAAGTGTTCCAACTGATGTTTGATTTCTGGTTTCTAGGCACCATGCAATTGCTGTACGTACACACCTAGTTACTGTAAGTTGATAAGTTTGGCCAGAATGATGTACCTCGTGGCAACAGTTCACAATAATGAAATTCGTCTTGCAGGCTTCGATATTACATGTATAGGCTGAAGATAGGGCAGCCCTTTTTGTTTAATACAACTTGGATCTAAAGTGTGACTGGTCAAATGTTCCTCTTTCTTGGCCTAAACATTTGGTTTGTATTTCCTGACTTTTGTTGAAGAGATCCACCTTAAATATGGACTCCGCCTCCAAGCCTGACGATTCAGACGCTACATTAAGACGTCCAATGAATGCCTTCTTGCTATTCTGTAAGCGCCATCGCAGCATTGTGAAGAATGGCCACCCCTGGCTTGACAACCGATCCTGCACCAAGATGTTGGCTGACATGTGGGCAGTCTTGGACTGGGATGAAAAAACCAAATACCTTCAGCTGGCTAGAGAAGTAAGTCCGACTGGTCATCCCATGCCAATGGGATACCTTGTATACTGTGGTTGTGCTGTGTAATATCAGCAGTCACAGTCAGCATCAACAAGGAGTCAGCAAGCCTGAAATTCACCCCAGATCTTTAATTAAAGGAAGCATCCGTATGTTTTAAAAGAGCATGTACAGTACTTTTTTCAAAGATGGTTATAGGACTAAACTACCTGTGAAATTATTTTTTTCTGGCAAGTAGTTGTCTAAAGATACATGTACAGTTGTGGAAAATCACTGCCAATAGAAGAGTGCGCAAGGGAGTATAAGCTTATTAGTTTAACCCTAAAGTGGGAGGGGTTAGAATATGCACCCCCACAAACTTTTACCGATCGATATCACCACAGTGCATGTTTTTCAGGTCCTTAGAGGAGGTTTTTTAGAGGAACTCTTTGTAGTCATTTTGACACCAAATTTGTGAAGAGCAAACATACTGTTCTCAAGCAAAAAAATCGAGTGTGGCACGGCAGAGTTCTTGAGGGGGTGGAATCCCCCCCCCGCCAATGTGAGATGGGCCAAACTAACTTGTCTCTTTGACAATTAATTCATTGGTTCAGTGTTACATCACAAGGTTCATTTGACTGAACTTGAGATTTTGTCCCTGATGCTGAATGCTGATGGAACTCAAAGTGTAACTCATGAACTTTTGATCCGAAATCAAAATCCTTGAATATTGTGTATATTTCTTTGAGTATACAGTATTCACTGAGCTAACACTTGAGGTTCATTCTTTGGCACCCTCCTTTATTTATTTATTTTTTATGAGTTATTTTGGCCTCAGACTAACCTAATGCACCAATGCTAAATGATGGACTGTACCACAATGGCTGGTGCCTGATGGTCTGACAATGCTAAATGATGGACTGTACCACAATGGCTGGTGCCTGATGGTCTGACGATGCTAAATGATGGTCTGACATTTGACCTTCCCCATTCCCCCCCCACCTCCACTTTGAAAATCATAGCTTGAAAATTGATCCGATGTACTCATTGAAGTAATGTTAACTTTGATTTTAGGATGTTTCCCTGAATGGGAACCACCTTTGACATTTCAACACAATAGTACATGTATATGAGGTAACGCCATTTGTAAGTGGTTCATGAGAGCGACCGAATGGTTACTGATGAAGTCGACAAAGACTCTTTGAGTTGTTTTAGAATGTATCAAAGCAATCCGACACTGTTCAAAATAATAATACAGGTATCATCTTGTCATAAAAGTAAACAACAAAGACAAACTTTATCAAGTTTGGATGAAATCCTAGTGTTTTAGTCGCCTATAAATATTCTATATGACAAACTTCTGACACTTGACAGATTTCTTGAGAAAGATCCAAGTCTTTATTCAAATACATGTATATGTGTATTAAGGAACAGTGAGTTGCATTTAATTCTGCAATTAATTCTGCAGTGAACTGGTGACATAAAACCAAAACCATTTGCGACGAAACTTAATTTCAATAATAATGTTAAATTATCTACGCACATTTTTTGAAGATAGTTTGCTGATTAACTTACATAGTACATGTACATATGAAACATTTTCATGCAATTAAGGAAGCATCTCAATGTTATACACGTGTAATAATTCAGTTAATCTAGGTGACTGAGGTTGTGAAAGCCACAAATGTTTCTCAGTTAGTATTTCACCCTGTACCTTCACTTTTTACTGAATACAGTGCAAGCTGGCATTCATGAAGGCACATCCTAATTATAAATGGTGTGGCTCCAGTAAGCAGAATGCCAAAGGTAGCAGCCCTACAATGCGAACGCGGAACCGCTCACCAAGCAAGCACGTGCACAAGCCAGGCAGTGGAGTCTGGTCGCCAGACAGCTGGTCACAGCACAAAGCTCCGTCATCTTCAAGTCAGATTTCCGCCGGGAAACTTGCTGGTAGGAAACTGGACAAAAGTTATACACTTGTTTTGACAACTGACCAATCAACTCTAAGTGTACCGACAGTTCACTGCAAATAAAACTTTGCTGTGTGTCTCATTATGGAGTATGCTGTGCACTGGCTGTTATGTAAACAACATATACATCCATTCCTAGGCCATTGTTAACCTAGGTCATTCCATGAGGTTGGGGCACAATTTGTGACAGTGTCCATTGTTATGTGGGTTCCGTAAAATGAACAGCTATTTCCCTGCAGGTGGAGTCCAAATTGACATTGTTATACATCTTAGAAGGCTGAATACAGAGGTGTGTATTTTTTTACAGAGTAAATGACCCCCTCTACAGGTCATGACAGGTGGTACAAGTTGCCCTTGTACCAACTGACACTGTCACAATTTGTGCCCTAACGTCATGGAATGACCCACCTACAAGTATACATAACATCCCCAACAGTTCCAAATCCTCCGATTTCAGTGTGATCTTACATACACCCAAGGGAGTTAGCATTAAATGTAACAGTGGTTCAAAGGTGTGACCAGGAAAATCTGCAATAGAGATCACATGTCCAGTGAGCATATTGGAAAACATGGTTTTATAGCCTTCAAAGAATTAATACACTTTGATTATGAACTTTATGCAACTCAACATATGATTAGAAATTTATAAGCATGCCGCACTTGCTGTTCAGTCAAGCAAAAGTAATTTCTGGCCACTGGGGTTCTGGCACTTTCATGGTTACGCAATCTCTGTCGGGAAATTACATTGGCTGATAAAAGATGCTGGGAATCCTGGTGAATAAGAATTCATGGTGTGATCACCAGATGCTCAAGGCCTGCTATTATATGGTACTTACATGTACCTGTATTCGATAACTGATAGATCAATCAGTTGCCTGAATATTCGGTTGCATATTCTTGTGTTCAGTGGTATCACTACCAACTTACTGCAAATTATTAAGGCTTTCTTCATGAAGGAGCAAGAGAACAAACAAAACTTCATCAACCCAAACTATCGAACGTTCAACATGGCCAACTGTTTCTTTAAAAGTGGGATGTCCACAATGAGGGGCCTACTTGCTTGAAGGGTATAAATGAATAACTTGTAGGCCAATATAATCATGCATAGTGTTGACAGTGACTGGTTTATCCTCCCACATGCATGCAGATCCATGTGATATGGGAGGATTGAGTTTATTACTACTCGCTGGTGAGCAGACAATGAGTAAATCAACCCCTGTGAGTCAGCCAGAAGCCAAGACATCTCCATCACCTCAGTCCCCCAAGTCCAAGCTCTTTGAGTTTGCCGAGGTGAGTCATACAGATTGTGCCTCCCAATGCCCAAGCAATACTGTTGCACTCCGTCCTTAAAACTTGGTCCAAGTTTCCACGGAATGTGCATGATAAAAGTTGTAACCCTCTTGAAGAAGCATCATATATGTTGAACTAATCTGTCCTTCAGCCATAGTCAAACAACTGACTGTTAAAATGTCTACATTTAAATGGAAGATCTTAAGTTACAATTTTTTGGATTGAGATTAAAAGTTACAGCAGTTCTCAACAAGGTCCGTCATATCAGCCAACCTGTTGAATTCAACCATTGATAATTTGTTAGGATTATGATGTTGACTGTTGTATATTAGCCTTAACAGGGCGTTGTTGCTCGGTATTAATGCACACAT
Source organism: Acanthaster planci (assembly GCF_054643075.1). Classification (NCBI taxonomy): domain Eukaryota; kingdom Metazoa; phylum Echinodermata; class Asteroidea; order Valvatida; family Acanthasteridae; genus Acanthaster; species Acanthaster planci. The sequence continues at coordinate 14,538,951 of NC_141786.1, read as the reverse complement.
TCCATTGCTGGTACCAGAGTGTGCAGACCTATGTATTGTTTCCAATTACAGATGTGCTCAGATCAACTTGACCTTGAGTGCAAGCCCACACAACCAACCTCCCATGATGAACCTCCACCTCTCTACAAGAATGACTACAATGCCAACTTTACATTGATTGATGAGACAAGCTGCAAGAAAGTAACAGGTGGCAAACTGGAAACATTTGGTGGAGAGAACCAGACAGTTCATCCACCAAACAGAGCTACATCATGTGCTACAGATCCCATCAGTCATGAGCAGAAAATGAATGTATTTTGCACAGGGGAAACAACAGATAATGACTGGATACAGTCACCTGCTAAGGACACACCTGTCACTAATGGGAGTAAAAACCCACCAAGATTAACAAAGAATGTGGAAGTGGAACCGTGGTACAGTTCTTGCCAGCAATCTGATAAGTTCAGTACCCTTGGGTCCACAGTGCCATGTAGCACTGACGAAGATCATTGTGATGATGTATTAGACTTGCCATCAAGCAGTGATGGAGGGGACTGGATGGAAGAACAAGGCATAAGAAGGACTTCTTCAAGATCCTGCAAGGGACGCCTCTACAGAGAATTTGTCATGGAAGGTACATGTAAGCCTTGGGTCAAGTACTAGTGATGTATGTTTAGTGCCTTGATTCACAGCCTTGGCCTTAAGACTAGGTGTTAAAGCCTTGGCCTCAGCCTTTTTTTATTTGCAAAAGCTTGTGTCTTGACCTTGAGCATTCAATTTCATGCTCTTTTAGGGCATTGCTTTTCACGACCCATCATTGTTTACATTTTCTAGGTAAATTTGGAAGTTTGTTGGTCTGCAGATATACTACTAAAGTTCAGCTTTCAGCTGTCTCAGTACCTGATTCGTGTTTTGTCATGAGGGAGGGAAAACACCCTACATTTGTGCACTTTGACATTGTGTTACCATGATGGACCATGTGTCTTTTGCTACGAGCAATTTGTTATGATGTGACATGCTATATGCGAGTTGTAATGCTGTACCAGAGGGCTTTTGTCTTTAGGATTAAGCCTTGGCCTTAGCCTTGAGGCTAGAGGGCCAAAGCCCAGGCCTTGGCCTTGAGGCTGAAGGGCCCAGGCCTTGGTCTTGAGGCTAGAGGGCCAAAACCCAGGCCTTGGCCTTGACGATCAAAGCAAAGTGTCAAACATATCAGCATAAGAGGGATTCTAGAGAATATTGCTGCAATTGTCAAGCATTTAAACAATGCATTTTTCTTAAACTTGTTAATAAAAAAGTGGGATGTGTTTTAAACCACAGCCACCGTCAATTACAACCCTCCCTCTCCCCAGATCCTTCAAAAAGTTTACAGAATACTATAGGATAGAGGAAGGTAGACCCTAGCCAATTTTGTTGAGCATGGGGTGTGATGATACACCTTGAAAGTTTCCACATCTAGAATATTTTTAATAACATTTTGCCCTTACACTGTATACTCGGTGTTTGTCTGAGAGCTTGCCAAAAAAATTTACTAGCTTACTAGGGTGGAACTTAAGCCCATGACCTGTGCAGATACACAAGTAAGCAGGATGTCATGGGTTGACATCAGTCAACTGGCCAGTCCAAGTCAGATTATTACAAGATGTATATTCCGTCAGGGAGATGTTGTGTTTTTAATAACGGGTTTTCACTTTTTTTCACAAGCTTTTGAACAAACACCAAGCGTACAGTGCAATTAATATCCGTCGATGTAAGAGCAAAACCTGTTATTACAAATTAAAATTTCCCCGACACAAAGTACATCTTTTAACTAAGAATGTTGAACTCTGCCTTAGGATGGTGATGTGTATCATATGCACAAAGTGAAAGATCTTTTTTCATATGTAGGCATGTTGGAGTCCCTGCAGAGACCGGAGCGGCCATTCAACTGCAAGAAGTCATGGAAGCAGCCAGACGGAAGCAGCCTAAGTGATGGCGATGATGTCGTCTTTGAGCCCAACCCTGACAAACCGAGGCGTGGTAGCCGAAGAAAGATCCGCAAGAGAACCGTCAGTGGCTGTGGCTCACTGCCCAACTCACTGGATTAGTGAGTGTCTCTTTCTGGTGCTACCCTTGTATGTAATACATCAAAAAAGAGCCATTGTGATTATGGCAGCATAGTGAGGTCCAGATATAAACAAAGGCAGTTCTTATACTGAACATGGGTTTCTTAACATTGCCCTCTCATTCCGTCTACATTGTAAATTTTGTGTTGAAGCATTTCAAAAGTCGAGTTTCTGTTAAATTTCACTTTCTTCCCCCAAAAAGGAAAAGAAAGATATTTCTAACCGTGGTCTTTTTGAATTGCAGTGACTATGGTGAGATTGATGTGGAGGCTCGCCTTGCTTGCCTTCCCCAATACTCACCTGATCAGTTCAAACCTAAGGGAAAATGCCATCGTCTCAAGAAATCCACCTGTCTCTACAAGAATGCCACATTCATCAAGAAAGAAGGCAAATCTTCCCCCAGACGTGCATCCAAAGGTAGGTAGGAACCATTAGAAATAGTATGCAGATGGGATACTTATGCTGCCAAGATAAATTGGGTGGTTAAATCACAGCTTCATGTTGTAGACTTGACTCAAGTCAGACTTGTGTTGTTATTCCCAACCAGCCATCCCTTCACTGTACACAGTACAAGGTCATCACGCTCAGCCGCTCGCCTTTCCGTGATATTCAGTGTTAATGTCAAAGCACCAACATTTGTACATGTACAACGTGTGTCACCAGCTGCAGTCATTGAGTCTGACTTGACGGATAAGCCAATCAGACCCCCATCAATCATATGTAGTTATTTATAATTGCAAATGAATGACATAATCTTCCATAATGTGTACAGAATTTTGACCAATCAGAGTAGTAAGACTTGTAGACTTGTTCAGTATAATGCAGGTATGAACGATGTAATAACAAGTCCGGCAATTTGATTGGCTGCTACCTGTTTGGATAGATGAGGTGAATCACTCTGTACAAACGGTTGGCAGGTTCGTCAAGTCAGGATTTCTCAACTCATAGTAATAAATGGACACAAGAGGGCGCCAAGGAAATAAAGGTAGCTGCACAGCCCCCCATCCAAAGCATAAACGCAGACATCACAGAGATCCAGGCTTGAGTCAAGTCAACTTCGTATGATTATTTCATCCCGATACAGACTCGCGATGCTCGCGATACAGACATAGCTTTTTTGAATAACTGCAGAATCGTTGATATAACCACCCAGGTTTCCTGAGCCGCATATGTAGCCCACATTCGCACCATTTCTAATGGTCACTGTTGATGCACTCGGGATATGCTTCCATACAGTTAGCCCCGTAGGGGTCTCTATTTATCTCTTTTACAATATGGAAATTGGCTTTTTCACAAAGAGCCTTGTTGGTCCCGAGGACAACTTGTCTAGCAAGGTTGGTGTAGTGGTTCTTTTTTCATCTTCCACCTCTGGTCTGGGTTTGAATCCCACCTAGGTCAGCATTTCAGTCCCTTCCTGACTCAATGGGTTTCCCTGGAATATTCATTTGGGGATTTCCTCCCACCCTAAAACTGAACATCTCTTCGTCATCTTCTTATTTATCACTTCATCCTGTGATTGGCGCTAAATGCGCTGTTGGAAGAACAGGCAGGAATACAAAATTTTTAAATCATATGCGATAGACCAATGTACTTACATGTAGTTTTAGATGTAAAATGTTTCATATTCCCCACACGGAAATGAAGATTGCGGCCACCAACATGTACAAGTACATGTTTTTTCTGGTCCCAGTACCTCCAAAACCTTTGACAGAGATTTTTTCAAAAGTAAACAAATGAGTGTATCCTTCAAATATTCTTTATTTTTAAAAGTAGTTTTGTGTTTTGATATCAGTGACAATTTTGAAATGTTTTGCACCGTTCAATGAGCCCCTCGCTGGGCCAAGAGAGGGCATAAATTTTCATAGCATTGCAGGCTCCTTTGATGGGAACTGCATGTCGCTGGTTCACAAACTACACATACATGTACTATCAAATACACATGACAGTCATGTGGCTACTAACAAAATGAACATGGCCCACCAACATGGCTCTTTTCAACCATTGAAAGGATATTTCTGCTCAAGACAGATAACTCTTAAACTCAACAGGTTGGCAAATGCGGATCTGGACACGTATGCTTTATATGCGTGGCCGGGGTCTCCGAACTAGGACAAAGGGAACAGGGCCTTGTAACAAAAGACCGTACTCGGAACAAAAGACCAGGCTGCTGGGAATTACCAACATTTTTTCACTCTTAAATTGGAGATAATCCAGCCTTGTTTTGAAACAGTATACCACAGTTTGGGGCATTTAGAGCGAGCGGATTTCCACAGGGAACAAAAGCGCTCCACCACCACCACAGCAATGAGCCACACAGCACTGCTGCACGCTAATCTGGCCCCTATTGAAAAGAGGTCAGCAGCACACTGAGCCAGGTTCATGAACAAAAGAAAGTTATATAACACCGCACAATCTGGGCTCTTTTTACAAGGCTGCAGGCCTGGCTGAGATACTCAGGCATCAATAGATTGTGTCTGTCAGGCTAGAGGGGCCACCAAACAGACCTTCATATGTTTGTAAGTGTCTAGTAAATGAAGATAGGAACTTTTTAAAGAATTTGAAAAACAGAAAAAAATGATAAATATCCCTGCCCAGCGTCATCAACATTGATAACTGCCCCAACAGGAAGTGGTTAACCACTTCGTGCTGGGGCATTTTTCAATGTTGAGGATGCTGGGCCGGCATGACTATCATTTTTTCCGTTTTCAAAATCCTTCAACAATTCACCATTCCATTTAACAGTCGTTTATAGCCACACGGAGTAATCTTCAGGCACTACTCTAAGTTGACAGGTGACCTTCATTGACGCCCGAATATTTCAGCCAGGCCTGCAGCCTTGTAAACAGAGCCCAGACTGTGCGGTGTTATACAACTGTCTTTTGTTCACGAACCTGGCTCAGTGCACTGCTGACCTCTTTTCAATAGGGGCCAGATTAGCATGCAGCGGTGCTGTGTGACTCATCGCTGCGGTGGTGGAGAGCTTTTGTCCCCGGTGGTAATCCGCTTGCTCTAAATACCCCAAACCCTGGTATACGGTTTCAAAATAACACTGGATTATCACCACTTTTGAGAGTGAAAAATGCCGGTAATGCCCAGCAGCCTGGTCTTTTGTTCGGAGTACGGTCTTTTGTTACAGGGCCCTGTTTCCTTTGTCCGAGTTCGGAGACCCCGGCCACACATATAAACCATACGGCTCCGATTTCGGAGTCCCCGGCTGGTAGTGGTTAAGGTTATAAATTTGCACGAAAAGTTCATCACTGGGATCCTTTTAACACAAATATTGAATCAACATGTAAGCTTGCAACATGCACAAAAAACTGGACATGCCACTTCACCTAAACCACCGTCAGTCAGACACCAGACAAGGTGTCCCAGGTCTCTTGCTTAAGATTTCCAACTTACTGGTTGCATTTGTATGGGCTAATTCCCCTGCCTTAAAACTAATTTGATACAAAAGCTCATTTAGTGCTAATATTTATTCTTACGTGGTTAACACTCGGATGTGAAACCTTTGTGTTGAGAACAAGAGCATCAGTCACTGAGTGAACTTTCAGTACACTTGAACTGTTTCAAAAATGTTAGTTTAGCTTACTTATACATGTAATTTATGCACAAAGCCGTTAATCTACACATGGTGTGCTGAAATGTGGCACCACTACAACAGCGCCCTCAGCTGTCAGGCACCCTATGGGGCATTTCAATTAAAAAGGGAACTTTCAAAATATCTTAATCAGCAGTGAAAAACAAATCTTGCATTAACCAATGACATGTTGAAATTTGTTTGGGCACTTTTTGATATTCAAACAGCTGTAACTACACAGATTTTCTAATATGACATAAATATTATAAGTATGCATTTCAAGGAGTACATTGACAAGGCACTATGTGAGTCTATTTACTTGTGTTTAAAACTACCGTATACTTCATTTTTACCAGAGCAATCGTCAGGCTTCTGTAGTTCAAGGCGGGATCAATTAGCTGGAAGCCGCAAGCGCAAGGCCCCCAAATCCAGTATTCTACACCTGACTTTGTCAGACAGGGACCGTTCATGTCAAGGTACTACTTGGATTTACCTCTGTCTTCAGCAATCCAACTTGCCCCAAACCTTGTCATCTCGTTGCTCTCTGCTACCCCTTAATGAAACCATTAACATTCCGGGTAGGGACATATTCCTGCCCCTATCAGTATTTTGGATAGACTGACTGATCCATGGCAAGCTCCCTCTCCTCTTTTGATATGCTCTCCACGTAGACTTTTCTGTAGTAACCACACCGTGAAGGATTTCTAAGATTTTCTGAAGGAACGAGGTCCTTCAGCACTAAAACAATGACCCTGAATTTCTTGACGAGAGCTATTTAACTGATTGAGGATAGAACGTAGAAGCAAAGCGTTTGATAATTCATCATTCTCAATGACTTTAATCTGTCATTTGTGAAGGCCACTTTTTGTGCACAGTCAGTCACTTGTCTTTATTTCTGCCACTTTCAAATCAAGAAATGAGAGAATAATACAAAATTGGTGTCAAAAGATGTACATGATGTTTGTTAAAAACTCCATGATGCTGATATTGAAAAATGGATGCCATGTCCCTTATATGAGGGTGAGACAAGTTAGTGTTGGATACCTAAGACACACCACAGCATTTCTGCCACCTCCTGTAAGTATTAGAAGTAGACCATGTTAGACCTGCACTGCATGCAGTGCTTAAATAGTGCTTGCTGGGTGAATCACACCTGAGAGGCGCCACTCACTAGCACAGCAAGAGGGCAGTGTCTGAGCCAAGTTTCATGACTTCTATCCGTTTGCAGTCAGTGTTTCTGTTCCACCTTGTTCAGTCTCAGCAGGTATCTGCAGCAATCTTGGTCAATTTGTCATCAGCAATCATCAGCAGATCAGAGAGAGGGGAGTTTCATCATGCAAATCCTCGTCAGATGTCAGCAAGCAGCCATCACAGATACAGACAACTCGGAATAAGGCCAGCAGTGGAGAAAGTGTCAGTGTATCAGGGATTGAAACCTCAGCATATGTAAGGTGAATGCCATTTAAACCACTTCACACTGGAGGGCATGCTAACAGACACTTTAGGGATTTCCTGGCATAACAGACAATTATTACATCTCAAGAAATACTCCATTCACTACCAAATGATGTCTTAACGTGTTCCGTGCTTGAGTAATTTCTATCGTCTTTGTACACACAAACCAGCTCCAACTAGTCCGTGGAGGTTTAGGGTGTGTGGGGCCCTCAAGCATTCAAATGCCACAACTATGCTAACTACATGTCTGGCAAGGCATAGCACATGCCCATAGAAATCGCATTACTGATGGGCAATGCCAAGTACATAGGACTTGGCTTGTAATTCCTTTGCCATGTGGACCACTGAGGAGGCAGATTTGACGGAGTTTCTAAATGTTACCTTTGCTCTTTCCTCACACAGCCCAGTGATAGTAGATTCCCATCATCTGCCAAGAACCACCAGCCATGTCATCACAGCTGCTTCCTCAATGCATCGATCAGTACTCACCGTATCCTAGTAACAGTCATTGTGTGCTTAAATCACAGATCTCATCTGGTGAATTGATTGCATAAAGGCATGATGTGTTGTATTCATGTACATGTATACCTACTGCAATAATGCGCTTGAGCCATGTCACGTAAGAATAGGTCTTGCTTTTGAGTCAAGTGAGGGTGTTGTAAGGGTGTAGGTTTAAAGAATATTAAAGACTAGTTGCTCAGTGTCAACATCTCATCTTACTTCTGTAACCTTACATTTACATGTACATCTGTTTGTTTTCCCAGTTGCATCATTATAGCGCCCTCTTTTGTCCAAAAGTGTAAGGCCTTGCTGTTGAGATCCTGGATTTGGATCTGAATTCCGAATTCTAAATCCTCATTGTAAGAAATCATTGAACTTTGCTTTACCTGATTCCTTTCCCATGTCATTCAATGCCTGACACATCAAAATGTGTCTTAAGCACCTTGATCTTGGAGTGTACGATGTCGCTGGTTCTCATTGATGACACTGCAAAGCAGACCCCCCCCCTCCCCAGCGTTTGGCTTATGTTTATAGATTCTGTATATAGCTTTTATGTAGTCAAAGTCTATTCCTTTTTTTCATGTGTCCCTTCAAGCTTGCCAGGTATTTTAATTAATTTAAAAGGAGATGCCTGTATATCTGCATATGAACTGTAAAAGATGACAATGTAAGACAGCACATGTACAGATGAATAATTAACCATGACATTTATACACATCTATTTTAGAGATGTGGGGTAAGAATGTTGTAGCGAGTGTGAGATACTCAGTACCTGTTCTTTTTTACTTTTTGTCCCGTTGTTAAATTACCCACAACCTCTCTGCAGATGGCTCAAGTTTGTTGGAGGAAGTACAGATGTGGCGAAGCATTCTACATTGCCTAAAGGAATTTCCTATCTGCATTCTAGGTGCACATGTCATGTGCACATGGTAGTGTTGACCTGCATTACTGTTCAAACAAAACTCTATCCAGTGACCGCTCAAGAAAAATGTTACTGAATTAATCGGCCCTGTGAGGGCAGCAGTGAGCAGAGTGAGTGTCTTCATGTTGCGGGGGAATCAGGTGCATAGCAACAGTGGCTGTCAGTATAGGGCACTTGTGAAGTGCATACGGGGCATTTGAAATTCTTGTGCCATACTGGATGAACACGTGGAATGCAGATAACCAACATGCACATGTTCATGAGCAGGATTTTTACCAGGAGCCAAACTAGTAAACCTTTGAAGACCATCACATACAAGACCCCTTTATAAAACCATCATGAGATCAACACACTTCAGTCTTCATTTAAGGCACGAGTTATTCAAATGAACTGCAACACAAACATTGCTTTGTGGTTGTTACCCTTTAACTTGTGACTGGTCTTGTGTCTGGTCTTACGTTTTGTCTTGTGACTGGTCTTATGTCTGGTCTTGTGACTGGTCTTGCGACTGGTCTTGTGTCTGGTCTTGTGACTGGTCTTGTGACTGGTCTTATGTCTGGTCTTGTGACTGGTCTTATGTGTGGTCTTGTGACTGGCCTTGTGACTGGTCTTTTGTCTGGTCTTGTGACTGGTCTTGTGACTGGTCTTGTGTCTGGTCTTGTGACTGGTCTTGTGACCGGTCTTATGTTTTGTCTCATGTCTGGTCTTGTGACTTGTGCATAAAATTGAATCACTTCTTCACTGCATGTGGTCAAAGAGAGAACTTGTCTTTACTATTTTTATTGTTGGCCAGGGTCTGTTTCATTCAGTGTTTGAACCTGTTGATATTTCATCGTAAAGTTTTTCTCAATTGCTCTGCACTTGCAATCGAGAGCGGGATTGTACGCCCTTCACGTTTATTACATGTACATGCTGGTCACATTGTGATGGTCACATTGTGACCATTGTGTGAATTCGTTCCAATGAAGCACATCTATGTAGTTGCACACATGCTCGGTAGAATTGCCACTTTTAGCTTTGTGACCCTGTTTGGTTCAAAATGTAAAACTTCAAGTTCACATTCGTCAGGTTCCGGCAAAGTGCATTCGTAGGCACAGTCAAGACATACATTGATATGTGTTTACACGTAAACAATGGACGAGAAAATACAGCTTATCAGAAGATTATGTGTGGATGTAATGGTTTTCATTAGGAATTAAACTTTTCATCTGGAAAAACGTAAGGTTAGTGAATGCATGGTACAAACTACATTATTTGAACTGCATTTAGAACTGTGGAACGTTACTACATTGTTATTTTCAATAAGACAACTAAATTTTATGTGCAGCAGCCAGGGTTATATTTAAGTGTTCTTGGGCCTAGGAGTTAATTTCTAGCATGTGCTGTGTACAAAAATGTGCTAAGTGCAGAAGGCACTTCCTCAGCAAATTTGCCTACTGTAATGTTAGCATTTTTATGGCTGGCAACTATCTGGTATTCGTGTGACTTGGCTAAACGTGTTTTGTGTGTTTAGCAGCTGAATGCAAGGGCGTGTTATCAGAGGAGGATTTGAAATGTAATGGCTGGGGAATCCCCAAAGAGGATCCCGCAATGGACCTCCCCAGGCTTTTGTCATTTCACAAAGGGGACTCTAGTCTCCTTATAAACCCAATGAATGAAAAATATAGCTCGCTTATGTTGAACTGGTACGTTATAAAGGAAACTAGTTTTGGGCCGAATGATTTGTTACTACAAGCAGGATAGTCTGCGTGGACTTTTATATCGAGTTCTATTACGAGAGAGTAAGTGTGAATTTCTGTATGCATTCAGAATGCATTTATTCAAAATTGCACTGTAATTCACGGTCATTAGTGTTCAAACGTAAATTTTTCATAAATATATGTTGGAATTACAATGTACTTCCCGAAAATGTTATTCCTTTGATTAATAATATGTTATGGTAATGGTCTTTATTATGAAAAGCTGCATGTGAGTATGCACAGGATCAGAGGTTTTCCCTCAAATTCCAGTCATTTCATTCTTTCGTTTTTCCATTTCATTGACGAATAGAAACATTTCGTTCGTTGTCGTTTTGTATTGACGTCTGTTATTGCGCGATGTCCAAATTTTTCATGTATTTTTTGTTCTCTCAACACAGCATTAAAGTGAACCTGTGCTGTTGAGGCATGACACCAGAAGTTTCAATTTGGCATTCACCAAACTTGTAGTTAGGAAATTAGAGCGTACATGTATATTTTAAAAGTTCCCGTTAGCAGGAAAGTATACCAATCCTCATGCGTAATAGACAATCCCAAAACTATTTGTAATACCAGGGTATCGTTTTGTTTCATTGCTTTGATTGTCAAGCGGAAGTATCAAAACAGTATGTCATACACTTACGCTTTTAAACTTCAATTGTTTTTATTGACAGATTCTGTAAAATTAAGACTGGTCAGATTGATATTTTTGTAAGAGGAATGTATGACCGTTGTCACTAGTTTTCAACTTTGGGACTGGGTAGCCCACATTACAAATTACTCAGTAGCCTCCCGGACGGTAAAAAAGAAAGGTTTTGAACGTTTTTGTTGAGAACTTTTAAATTCAAAAACATATATCCATTTCAGTTGTGTTCTCAGCACTGACATCAGAGATTTGCTAACAGTAGTAATTTTATAAAAGTTTTTAATTTCCGAAGATGAGATTGGATATACATGTATTTGCTTGGCTCTCTCCAGGGTTGACAGGGGGTGTTCTTTTGTCTTTTTTGTGCTTTTTTGTCTTGTTTTGATTTTCGATGGGCTCCTTTTGCTATTTCTCCAAGTACCGATGTTTTACCGGGAAGCCAGTTCCCGTACTTCCCTTAAATACACATCCCTTATACCCATGTACCCTCTAAATACAACAGAGAGAAAAACTCACTTTCTGACAAGAGTTATACCCTTATAAAAACCACTCGAAAAGACTGAAACCACTCGGTAAAGAGTTGATAACTTCTCCAAAGAATGAAAATCACTCCAGAAGAAGAGCCATATATGGTACAACTCGAAAACGATGGACAGCTGTTTGGTATCAGAGTTTCCTTTGGTGACATTACTGAAATAATTACCGAAATTGACTCGATATTCTTTTTCATTTAATGGTCAGTAGATACCTTAAGTAGATATTTTCTAGTTGTACAATTGTATATGAATTTGTATTATCAAATAAGCAACTTAGTATTTTTTCTCATTAAAAAATGTATAGGCTTATCTGTGATCCTCTGAAAGACGGTCAGAAAGTTTCTTTTTGTTCTTTTTGTTGTTGGTCTCTTTGAAAGGGTGTCTTTAAAAATGAAACCAAGATTAAATAATCTGTTTCTTGCATTTGAGTAATTAATTTTGTAAATGGTGAACAATCTTCCAATGTGATGTCTTCTTTCGTATGAAACATAACTGAGCACAAAGTGATTTAATGGACATTGTCAGATATGGCTTTGCACCAAATGCACCACTACGTTTGCAAGGAGTGCATTAAATACACTACAGACAAACACAGATAGGGGGTTATTCTTGCCGCAGCCTAACCGCAGTGTCCTTCAACATGCCACCCCCCCCATTTCTTTCAATGCAATTCAACTTCTGCCCTTTTAAATGGTATTACACATTTTGGAGGTATGAGCTAACACTGCGTAATTCTGACAAAAAGCCATCTGTGGACGGTATGAATTCAACATCCAGACAGCTATTCGGTGCAAAGCCCTTTCCGACTTTGTCCGTTAAGTCATCTGTGACGCAAATATGGATTTCTGGGTGTCATAAGAAAGAGGACGTGATCCTGAAACAGATCAGATTCACCATTTACTAAAATAATTTGGCACTTTCAAGAAACAGATTAATTAATTTCGGTTTCCTTTTTAGGACACCCTCTATAGCATTGATCATTTCTTTTTGCGCTATTTGAGCAAATGGGTAAATGAAAAGTCTGAAGCTAGACCGTGACAACGAACCCAGTTGAGAAAACTGGTGTTTTTATTGAATTGCAAATTACATTTAAGCAGAAATCGAAAATATGCATCTTTGTAATAGTCACTGAAAGTGTAAGTTTCCACCCCCTTAGAATATGAAGGATTGAAGCACATGCCAGTAGCATAACCTCATTAATTAGCCATTGACGGATCTGGCATAGTTTTGATACTCCGTTCTTATGAAATTATTTACATAAATTTATTTACATAAACTGCCCACTAATGTGATTAACTGCTGGTGCGTCTGCAAGTCTGTGGTAAATCGAATCTTACTCTTGTTCCTGATTGATACATTTCTAATGTTGAAAGATGCATTTAGAGGTTCCACAGCCAAGCTACTCTTAGTCTCAGAATCTTCCATTTTGATTGGTGGAATCTGCATTTTCATCAGTCGTCATTCTCTTTTGTTGGTCCAGCGCATGTGCATTGCCCCACAAACCCCGTTGAACCATCGGGCCCTTGCGTGCACGAGGTCTGAACAAACTTTCAGTCACATTTGGCTGTCCGTCCTTCGACCATGGACACTTTCGTGGTTCTTCCCAAAGAGCTGTTCCTAAGCGTGGATCGGTCCGCTCCTGAAGACGGCGATGGGGTCCGTAGTCATGCGACCGAGCCGCAGCCATCGCGGCCGTGGGGGTTGAGCGTATGGACGGCGGTACCACTTCATGCGGGCACGCGCTTTACTACTACCCAAGGTATTACGGTCTGTGTCCGATTAGGATGCGCCGTAGGAAATCGACAATACCCTCAGGTAAGTCGCACCAAGAGGATAGATTCCATGAGCAACAAGTTTTAGTTCCTTTAGAATCAGACTTAAAACAGGCAAAATCCATCGATCCCTTTCCTAGCAGTGGTCATGATAGATAAAATTTCTGATTTTCGATTTTTCTGAAGTACAGTTTTGGATTTGTTCTAGTGGGCTCAGCTGGCAATCGTTTCAAATTTGGTATATACACTAGATTCTGTAACAGAAATACCGTAATATGAAACGTGCGATGAAAAGACGCTGCAAAGCCGTGTTTCTTAATTCTTGTAGAAAATAACAGTACTGCTATCAAACAGATTTTACGTGATAAGTGTGAATTTTATACATTTCGAAAGACATTTAATTCCCTTAACTATAAATTGGTCAGGAAATACCCGAAGGTGGCGATATTTGGCACCCTTTCGTTTCAGTAGTAGGTATGCAGTGGGAAGAAAAAGTTGGACAGGATTTACTTTGCACGTTGCGCATACCGCAACGTTTCAAGTAACTTGCAACTTTGGCGTAACGTTGTGTACAAAGTGGAGTTCGCATCGAATAAAATCCCAACACTGGTGCAGCACAGATTTTGCAGTGCATGTGAATCCACTGCAAAAACTGCGCTGTTTTATGAAAAAATCTTAGTATCTTTATATACAGGACCACTAATCCAACTCGGTCCTACTATACACAAATAAAGACATTGTAATTTCGCTGTGAAAGCCAAAATTTACAATTTTCCCAGAGAGCATCTTCACTCTTTACAGACCTAGCAGTTAGAATTGTTTTCAACAAAGAATGAAGTGAGGTTCAAATCTAAGACTCTTAGAACACTGTAGGGATTATCCGTGCATTTTTCAAATAATTGAAAAATAGACAATTTAGAACGTTTCAGATTCAGACCACTTGGGAAATCGTCACTTTTTTCAGCCATTCAAATTTCATTTCTTGAAAATGAGGTATTTCACTGTCCACTGTTGCTAACTAAAACAAAGATTAATACACACAAATTTTATCCTCGTTTCTTCGAAAAGATTGTTTCAAATTTACTTCTGCTGGGCTAGCGAGGTAAAATCTTCTAAAAATATCAGAATAAGAGGTCTAAATCCCCACCAAACTGGGCCATCAAAAATAAGAAAATAAGGAGGATTTTAGTAGCACGTACTCCTTATCCAAACCTGGATATGCCGTGCAACTTCATACGCAAGGGCGGATCCAGAATCAATTTTAGGGAAGCCAGTATTGTTTTGGGGAACTAAATTTGGAAACTTTTTATGTGAACTGTTTCTAAGACATGTGACCACAATTATTTAGAGGTTTCTTGCACGCTTTTGGGATTCAAGAAAAGGAAATGAAACAGAACAAAATATTTGTCCAAAAAATTGCTTTTGTTTGTATTTTGTCTGGAAGGATGGCTCCCGTTGGCGACCCTAGATCCCGCCAATGCACAGACGACCAATTATCATAAACCATGAACTGCATTCGGTTCGTTCAACACTGCATGGTGTTCCTTCAGAACTATGTGGTGTTCATTCAACACTGCAGATTTTACAGTGTGATAAGTTACCCTGTTTTCTTTTTATTTGAAATGAGAACAGGAAGTAGTTCGTCTCCCTCCCACATGGAGTACGGCCAAAATGCATGGGTTGCTTTGTTTGTTTTCTATGAACTTCGTTTTCTTCGTTTTCATGAGCCAGTTGTTTTTCAGTGTTCCGATTTCTGTTTTGTTTTCATGACAGATCTAGCACACAGAAAACAGAGGCTGACGTAAAAGGGGGGGGGTTGAGTGTTCAAGCGTAGGCGCCAGGCATGCCCTGCTGAACGTGTTTGGGGCATTCACCGGAAGAAACTTAAATCTGTTATTTTTAACTTTTCTTGCATTCTGAACAATTCGAGAATAAAAGTTAGGAACTTTATAATTTCTGTTATTTCCATCATCATTTTGCTTGCTCAGCGGCTGATTGGGGAAGGCAACTCTAAGTAACCACACTCAACCACACAAGGGTATCGGTTGTTTAAGGTCCATACTGACACGTTAGTACACCCACCCAATCCGTTGCTGTTGACTATAGACAATTACAATCTCCCCCTTGTAATTGAAAGTATATTGTTCGTAAACGACGTTCATACCTTGTTACTTAAGCAATTGCGTGTTTACGTAATACCAACAAATGGGAATGAACCTTACGATAAACATTCGGCTTCCCCCACCCTTTTCCGCATTGTCGAAGTAGTGAAAACAGATAGAAATTTTGAAAGAATTTTATTTTTCTAAAAACTGAAGAGGCATTTTAATGATATCGGTGTTAGTCTAGTTTCGTGCAGAGCTTGAACCATTCGGTAGAATAACAGTCGGGGTTCTCTCTAACCAAGCTATTGCGCAGAAAGTCTGTTGAGGTACCGTTTGCGGATCAGCTTTCCTCGCTTTGAACGAACTGTCGCAAAGAGCCTTTACACATGATGAAAAGATTCCAGCGGGATAAGTAGTTTTTATTATGTGTATATAGGAATTAGTACAATTCTTTCCTAAATACTGTTAGCAACAAATTTACATAATTATTCCCAAAATGTACACGAAATGCCACCGATGGCCAATGGCGGATCCATGATGAAATTTTCGAGGTTATGGGACAAATTGTTGTTTGGGGAAAGTTATCCTATTGGCTTGAATGACGTAATAAATAACCTTTTTCAGGACACCTTACACGTGCCTGTCGTCACTTTATGACTAAAGATGGCATTGTGAAATACGAAGCAAGTTAATTCAAATTAATAAATACACAAGGACAGATCCAGAACTAAATTTTGGGGAGACTTGTTTTTAGGGAGCAAAAATTCAGATTTTTAATATAACCTTTTAATTTTTTTTCTGAAGGATGAGGACATATTCGGGAAATTGTTTACATACTTGCGGAGGCGAAATAAAGAACAAGAAAATGGCCTTTCTCCCAATATTTTTCGAAACGAAAAAGGCTCTTTGGGGCATGGCCCCTGTTTGCCCTTCTGGGATCCACCTTTGTAAATAAGTGAACAACTGTTACAAAAATATATTCTCTTTCTGCTCTTTAAGGAATTATGTCTGGGTATTCTGACTAGTTGGTGCTCTAAACAAAAGGTTTATGAGATGAGCAGGGAAAGTTTTGGTAATTACCAGTCTCACTAATACCTACGCAGTTAGAATTGTTTGCTCAATATGTAGACTGTCGTAAGGCTTGACTGAGCCTTTGCCTTTCATCAAGTGTAACAATCTGCGGCAATTTCCTGACCTGTTGCACTTACAAAATATACAACGCACAGTTAACATAAAAACCTGTAACTTCAAACAAGGAGTGTTGACTGCGTTCATTTGTTTGTGTAGAACTGTGTGTATAGCTTTAGTGGCTGTCACGACCATGCAACTTGCAGGCCCGTATGTGCTGACAGCTCTCTGTTTGTTTTACTTGCAATATGGATTGTTCAGACTATCCAAACTTGCTCAAGAAATATCGGGCACGCAGGTTTATATTCCATATTAAATTTATTTGGTAAACTGGTGAGATATTGTGCTTGCACAGTCTGCATTAAGCGTAGCATTGCCGGCGTAATTATTGAGTTTAGATAAGGTTTTCAGTAACGAAAGTCTACTCTTGACACCGCGATGAGGAAAATAGCTGAGGAAAATGTGTCACCTTTGATGAAAACCATTTTCTACTAAACAACGTAGCCATCCAAACTAATTAATACTGATTTGTTATCTTGACATTAATTATGGAACTGAACTTACACGATCAACATCGAAGTTGTTCTAGTTACACATATAGATGAAGTCGATGTCAGAGGTACGAAAACATGCCGGGAATAAATATTATTTTGAAGCTGACGACAACGGGAGCACGAAGGCAAAAACAAGTTGTTTTAAGCGGCGGGAATCAGACAGACGAGACATAAGCGCTGAGTGACAAGGCCAATTATGAAGCGATCCAGAATTCCGAGTGACGACACTAACATGGCAATTACAGCATGTTTGTTTCGAATTTGTACAACACAAACATCTAATGATCAGCGTGTTAGTCAGTAACAGTGTTATTTCAAGCAATGATAATTAATATCTTACACGATGAGTGATGTCTGCACTCGAATGTGCGTGTGATCTCCGGATTTTTGATATACATGTATGTACCGGAGTTTAATGCAGTGCATCTGCCTTCATAGCGTTGTGCACTACCCTTACGATCAGAATTCCTCAAAATATCGCAAATGGAACATTTGATTTGATATTAAGGTGGGAAAATCGAACAGAAAGTGTCAACACTTTCAATTATAACTGGATGTCATTTTAAAACATATCTTATGGGGTGAAAAGTAGACCTACAGGTTTATAGGAAACTATCGTTTCGATATTCTACTCTCCTTGTTACTTTTCTTTGTTTCTTAACCAGCAAGCGTTTCCTTTATCATAAAAAAACGTTTGCCTCCGACGTTTATCAATGTCAGTGTATTTTGGTGCCCTTGGTTGTTTGCGATACAGTAATATAAACTTGTGTAACACGCTGGATAACAAGTGCACAAGTTATCCAGACATATAAACTCCCCATTCGTTGAAGTCGCTTTTCGGGCATTGAGTTGTTTTACTGGTTCTCACCCGTTGCTTAAGTGCAAGCTGAATTACAGCGATTGTATATCTTGTTACTGCAGGTCAAGAGGTGGACACAAACCGGTAGAAATTACAGCCTTGGACATGTAAACACACTCCCGATTTGTGTCAGTCATTAATCACTTGGCCGCCTTCGCCGGCACCAGTAGATTAGACCACAGTGCTTGAATCTTATGATTTATGATTATGTCACTGCTGGCTGCGACTCTGTGCCTTATGATACCATGTAGGTCTTGGAAGCTTTCAAGTTCGCATAAGCGTCTGCGCTCTGATTCTGCCTGAGAGAAATGTGTTGGCGGCACAGTAGAGATAGCCATCCACAAGTGCTCCCTCGCAGTGTGCCAGAGGTTACAGTGACCCGTCTGTGCCAATATACCCTTGTGTAGACCCTACAGTTTTGTGCCTATCAGAACGCCACGCAACCGGGATAGCAGATTAGGTGCGCCCTCTCTCGTAGGGAGTCCGACGTACAAGGACAGAAAAAGCAACCACTAGTCATTCAGACAGCACCACCACCCACCTTCACTCCGATTTTCAAAGGCATCCAACCCAGCTTATTGTTTACATTGGTGCACAGAGAACTTCACAGTCACGTTAATAATTTGATTGTTAGCTGGCTCTTTGCTCAAAGAAATTAATCCTTATTTTGAGACAAATGTGCTTATTTTCTTAAACTTTTCATCGACAAATACTAAGATGCGTTGCGTCTACGTTAACATGAGCTTTAACAGGGCAAATTTCAACATGTACCTTTTATCTGCTCCTAAGGTTTGCTTCAGAGTCTCTTGATAAATTTAATCTACAACTTCTACACGGAGTAGGGAGGGTTGTCAAAGATGGCATGAGAAATAAAACACATAAACAGATATGACATTCAGTAATTCACAATGCATAAATTTTTCATGCACGAAAGCTCGATTGGTTAATTGAAGTAAATAAAGAGTAAGAAGTGACAGGTGGAAAGCAATACAACGCAGCCAAAATTGTAAAGACATGTAATTGTCCGTTTGGTTTATTTTAAGGTGTGGAGCAATTTTGGATGCTACGAAGAAATTCGGAAGGGCCCAAAGTACTATGAGCGCCATTGCAACTGGGTTTGTTTCCTGCGATCAGTAGACAGCCGAGACCACGCTAACGTTGTAGTGTACAAGATCAAAGGTGAGACTATCAGTAACCTGCAAGCCAATACGGAGTTTACATTTCAAGTCTTTTTCAGACTGATTGCTTTCGCTAACTTTGTACTTACCAGATTTTCCTTTGGAAAATAGTCTCTGGCTTCTCCACGCACAAATAGAGGTCATTTTTAAGACTTCTCCCATCGCCGAAGACCCCAACGATACTCAAACATATGGAAAGAACAAAGACGCTGGTAATAGGCAAGTTGGACCTTAACGGTACCGACTGTCTGCGTCAGGTCATCATTGGAGCTCATAAAAAACACATACCGGCACGACCGGCGTCGACAAAAATTAATGGCTGAGCGAACGTATTGCGAACTGAAGGAACAGTTCGGCTTCAAAAAGTGCAAACCTTTGCACAGTGCAAAAAAAAGTCATTCGAAAACATTCGCACTCAGAGATGTCATTTTGTTTCACTTTTGTCAGATGACGTCACACAATGTCTCCTCCGCGATTCTCTGCGCCTTGGAAATTACGCTGAGAGGTTTAGCCACGCCTCTCCCAGTTTATAACTACGGTGCATGGCACCTGTGAACAGACAAAAAAGTTAAACCTGTCGGAGCGCCGCACGGCAACTTCCTGTTACGTTTAGGCCTTATTAACGGTTGATTTCCCATGATTTACACTTTAATCGTTCCTTTTAAAGGGAAGCCGGTTTTTGAAGTGATCGAGTTCGTGCCAGCATGCAGGCAGCTTATGGCGTTCTTCCAAGTCACTGATCATAGCATCTGTAGCATCCTCAGTCCGGACATCAACCCACCTTGCCAGACAACGATCGTGCAGTCTACGCGATCTTCACATCCGCAAGGTGAAATAACACAGTAGTGCTTCCATTAAACACATTTCTCATGAGACCCGACCATCTTCACAAAAACGAACAAAGGCAGGGGTCTTTTCAATCCGCGTGAATACTGTTCTTTCTCTTTACTGCTTTTTTACACCGTGTGCCAGAATATATGTGCCTTAATTACTGCATATTTTCATTTTAAGGGCTGGCACTTTTTACTTGTCCAAACTTATTTATTTCCGAAATGTGATTATTAAATTTGGGGAGTTGTCCCTTCAGAAAAACCCTGGTTTCCTTGGGGAGCTTAGGTTCTATTAATATATACCGAGTCTGATCAATGTATAGACCAGAACTTCTCTCCATCACAAATAATATGCATGCATTTTTTGTTCGTCTTTAACAAGCAGATCGCAATATCTTGTGGTCAGCGATACCGTACCGACCAAGTCGAAGTACAGAGGGATACTCTGGGAGTACCATATCTCTGCCCAGCTCTAGGCTGACAAACCCGCTCTGCTACCCCACCAGTGCTCGAGTTGCCGACGTCAGGAAGGAGGTACCGCTGTGGACATCACCGCGTCGCGGCAAAGAAAGAACATCGCTGCCGTGCGAAGTTTGCGGCAAATCGTTCGACAGACCGTCGCTCCTGCGGAGACACATGAGGACTCATACGGGTCCGTACTAAGCCCTTTTTATTGGGGTGTCGCACAAACAGTAGTTGGCGTTTCATTACAAAATTACAGACATTAAGTAACGACGTTACAGGTCGGTAGGATCAGGCAGGATTATTTTGGTCTGTATTAAACAGGTGATTCCATGATATGCATATTAACATAGAAGTGCCAGATGCCCATGTAACAACATAAGTAGCAGATACATAATGTAACGTTCGTATTTTAAACCTTGTTTCTCATTCAGTTGGCCCCCAAATCATATCAGCCCCCCCCCACCTTGTTAAAATGCTAGCACCATCAGTCAATCTGCAGGATCGTTTGATCTTCGCGTAAAGTGTCCAGCTTAGGCCCATGTCAATCTTCGTGCTTATGCCGTGTCGAATAAATTTGAATAGAGCACGACGCTGGCACGGCGTAAGCACGGCAGTGGTTTCAAACGTTGATTTTAGTTCAAAAAGCCCAGTCAAACTTAAATTAATTTAACGTGGCGGACCACCACAACACGAAACATGATATTGCGATTTTTCACCCAGAGTCACCAAGAAAAGGGATTTAGATTCGGCGAGCACTACAACTACTTTATTGCTCGAAAAAATCGAGGCCTTTTTATTCTCAAAGCCCGATGTTATGGTTCCCAGCGATCTTGCATTGAAGTCTCAATGAAATAGGCCTATAACCCAGGTGAACAGCCGATATCGATTGGGAGTCTTTTCTTTTTTCATTTAAATTTGTGCAATACTGTTTTGAAAAGGACAGGTAAAATTAAAATTTTGGTTCAGGATCGAACAATCGAAACGGCGCAATCAGGCGATCGTACAGATGTGCCGGTTGCGCCACAGAAAAATATATGGTTCTTTAACAAAATAGTTTAATATCCTGGTAATTATTGTTTTCAGGTGAGAAGCCACATAGTTGCAATGTGTGCGGCAAGGCCTTCAGTACATCTAGTTCCCTGAACACACACTGTCGTATTCACTCGGGAGAGAAACCTCACGTCTGCGGTGTTTGCGGGAAAAGATTTACTGCTAGTTCCAACCTGTACTACCACCGCATGACACACAGAAAGGTATAATTCACCGTAGTAATCTCAATTTTACGCTAAATGCAGTGTATCATTAGGCAAGTATGTCTTCCATAAAGATTTCAGTTCAAAAGGATGGACCAGGACCCCTGTGAGACAGCTCAGAGAAATTCCAAGTGAACGATCTTTGTAGAAACTAGAAATATCACATTGTTTTAATTTTTTCATTCCAACTCTTGTTAGCAGAAGCGTAAAAGCTTTGCGAACTACTTTCAATCTAAAATTCTAATTTATATTCAGTTATATGTAGTGCCAAATGCAACAACTTCGCAAACGGAAACTCTCAGGTGCTGATGGTAACTTCTGGGTGCTGAAGAAATTGATACAGTAATGTTGATAGCTTCTTGTTCCCTATGATTGCATCTGAAGGCCAGGGAACTAGACTTGGTTCGGGTCATGAGGTGCAATAGGGATCTCTCCTTCGCCTGCCAGTGATGCACAAAGAAATGGGAAGTGGCACAAGACATAAATTTTACCAAGCAATAATAACAGAATATTGGAAAATTGGCAGACCTTTCACGGCTTTGATGGTGGACAAAAAAGTATGGGGAAGTCTAAGACCTCAAAAGACCCCAACCTGCACCCCCAATAGTACAACTGGTGCTCAATGCTCTTATTTACCCGTGTACACCTGAGCTCTATTTTTTCGATTTTATTTAAAAAAAACTGTAATTTTGTCATTGTGTGCCATTATAAGCCAGTTTGCTGTTCGAGCTATACGAGGACACCTTACATGTGACAGTTTCAGCTTGGGAATATCATTAAATCATAACATATAATGATATGTAGTGGTTGAGAAAAAAAGATCAAGGACACCACCGAATCTACTGCCATATGTTGAGGCCTATGGTATTTCCACTGCTTCAATGGTTCATCTTTTAAAAAGGCTGTATGCAGATTTTATATAAACTGTCATCTGTTCAACTTCATGCGTACTCTTCCCCAAGTCTGAACCGACAAATTGTAATGTCAATAGGCCTCTATGTTTTTGTGTATTTGGATGTAGGCTGTTCGTTAAAAAACAACAGAGGGCGCTACAAGGGCCCCAGCTCGAGTACTCGTGTGCTTGTGGACTCAGCCTCGTCCTCAAAAAGTAACCGTGCAAGCATATTAAGGATCGCTTGACCGGTTGTAAATACACAGAAATTAAAAAAAATGAGAATTGTATTCGCTTCGCTGACAGTTCTTCCATTTTACTTACCGCCAAAAGCCAAAGAAAGAGTGTTTTAATACTTGTTCTATTTGCCGCGTAACTGTTTCCATTTAAGCACAAATCTACTTCTTTTGGTCTGCAGGACAAACCGCATAAGTGCACCATGTGCTGCAAGTCTTTCCCAACTCCTGGCGACCTCCGTAGCCACATGTTTGTCCACAATGGCTCTTGGCCCTTCAAATGCCAGTTCTGCAATCGAGGATTCAGCAAGCACACTAACCTGAAGAACCACATCATGCTTCATACAGGTCGGTTTCAATTTACGTAATTTTTGTTAGAGCATAGGTCACTATACACTATAGGTCAAAGCCTATTTTCATGTGTTCACAAAATCAATTACATTCCGGCCTAAAAAGGACTAATTGGCAAGCAGTTTAAAAGATGTCTGTCGCCTGATATTAGCTTGATCATGTTGGGAAGTGTTGTTTGTCAATTATCTTTTACAGTGGTAGGGTGCTATTCGGTTCTAATTTTTCTTTTGTAATTTATCATCTGTGCTAATTTTGTCCTATTCCATGATTTATCACTTCTTCAGTGTTTTAACTGGGAAGATGCTGAATGTCTATACAAAAATTAATATTTGAAGTTCCCAAAATTTTAAAACCCTTTTCATAAAGTCCTCTTCGTTTTTTCTTCCTTAAATTTCCTTTGTGTTTTTGTACATCCACAGTTAGGCCATTTTGGCTCTTAAAAGACTTCCTCAGACCCAAACCCTCTCTCCCCACATCTCCTGCCTTCAGGACCTATAGATATTTTCAAAATGAAAGGAAATACATTTTAGTAAAAGGAAAAATGTTGACGATCAATATACTATGTTCATTTAAATCAATGTCTTCCACAGGGGAGAAGCCTCATGTTTGTGTTTTATGTGGGAAGCGATTTGCCTTGGTCTGCAATCTGAAATCGCACTCAAAGACCCATCAAGGAAGGCAACATACCACACAGTGTATGGCCAACAGCAAGCTGCCATCGTTCAGTGCCTAAACACCAAGATGCCTTCACTGAGAAAACATGTTAATTGCTCAAACTCCCGAGGAAATAAGTAAGGGTATCTTGACTACATTTGTACAATGAGACTTGTGCCGTGAAATGGGTCAGTTCATTATCACAAATCACAAATTGCTTCTTTACAAAGCAAAGGGACAGAATTTAAGTTTTCATGATGCAGTATAAATGACACTTTTATTCAGACTACTTAATTCTTCTTAAGAATCAAATAAAAAATGCATTGAAACACAAAACATGTTCACTGTAAAAGATTACTTTTCTAGAAGATAAATATTTTCAGTGTAACTAATGTACATGTACTTGGCCAATGTTAACCCTTCCAAGTGGTCATATGTTTTGATGAGCTACTTTATGTGGTTTCCCTTAACCACTTTGACTCAAGATGATTTGTTTGGCTCAAAAACATTCTACCACACTTTTATTGTTGCTTCGGCATTATCACACTGTTTTCAGAAGGTACAAAACAGTTAAAGTGATTACTAGATTGTTGGGAAACAAGTTACTTTTTCTTTGTTTTCTTTATAAATTTTCTTCTGAATACGTGTACTTATATTTTGTTAAGAGCTGCCCAAGTAAATGTACATAACAAAATCAGACAAAACTATTGTGTCATGTTCACAATGTATATAACGGCTTGTTTTTCAAATATGGGCAAATTGATCAAATGGCAAGAAAGAATGTCATCGTGCATATAAAACAGTGAATTGTGAATGCTACATTTTAGATTATAGCTACCTGTGGAAACAGTGAAATTGTAAGCCAATTTTAGATTAAATGAACCCCCATTCTTAGCAACAGGTGGCAGTAGCAGATCTAGATTCACTAAAGGACAGAAGGGGCCATAGGTCGATCTTTGTATTCCACTGTGTGTTACATTTTGATGAACCAATATGTGCTCGAGGTGGATGCTCATTGTCCCACTAATCGCTGTACTGGTGGACCATTCATGGAGAAGTAGATATAAGTAAGACTTGTAGCACTTTAATAAGGCCACATCAAAATTACTTCGCAGCAGCTGAAAATAACACATGCACCCATTTGAAGCAAGATATGAGACGGAGAGAAACACCCCCCCCCCGCCTTTGTTTTGGCCATTGTTTGATCGGAATCTCAGGAATTCTTTACAGACTTCTATTGTTAGGTAACAATAGTCTAGAGTGTGTATAGGGATTTGACATGTAAGGGGGGTACCCCTCCGTCCCATATCTTGCCTGGTATACATGCACCTATGGAAGCCATCAGCTCGATAACACAAGCACAGTGGAAGCTTACCGTCAGCTCAGTATCATATGCACCAGTGGAAGCCGTCAACTAGTGGCTTTATTTCCTAAAGATGCATGTGTGTTCTGTCAGCCACTGCCAAGTAATTTATACACGGGCTAACTGTGAGGTAGGAGCTTGCTTTTTATATAATAAGCTTACACTGACTACAATAAAGACCACTGAATCTGTGTCAGTTGGAAGTCCAAGTCAATTTTGGGACATAGAGTGTACCTAAACCCGGTTAATTGCTTGTTGTTGTTGAAGATGGATCAATTACACCCTTTAGCATGTTTTGAGTGAGACTGCCATGACTGCTAAATCAGTTGGCCAACTGAACTTCTACATGTGTGCATTTACCCATGACTCAAAAGTTCCAAAGTGTCTCTTGAGTGGTGTATTTATGTGCATTGTGCACAGTAAGCAGGGCTTAATGATTGGTACATTACAGAATAAAAGTACATGCTGCATTTGCTGTAACAGAACTTGTTAGAGTCTTATGTGATTACAGCAGTGCTACATGGGCAGACAGTATCTGCTCTTTATTCCTGCAACAGATTTCCTGACTGTGTACATATAAAGCCTGGTTTCCACATCGACATATGAAACTCAGATAGCAATGCAATCAAGACTTAAACTGCAACACAGACTTATGGAAACATGCCAAACAGAGGGGTTGCCAACAACGCAGACAAACGCAAACCAACTCACGAACGATCGGCAAAGTTGAGCCAGGTTCAACGTTGCCGACTGCATCAAGTAGCTGTGGCATCACCATACAAACACACACGCTGGCATGGCCGGCGTGCAACGATGTCCCTCTCGCTTAGTTCCACAAATTTTGCTCATTTTCTCCTCAATGCTCAAATATTACACTCTTTATGTAAAGCACTGTCTCTTCCGTTCGTGTCTTCACATCTTGCACACCGTATGCTTTACAACCAACCATATGGTAACCAGGCTTAAGTGTCTTAGAGAATACACTGCTTAAATGACTCTGATAAAAATATATTGAAGATAAAGGAACTTGTTTGGAATTCCTAACACGAAGAGTAAGAAGTCATATCAGAGCCATATGGTCATTTTCAAAACTTCCTCTGGAGTTGCATTTTCACTGTGCAAAATAAAATCAGATAAGTACTTTTGAATTTGAATACATTATTTAAAATTTGAATAGCTTTTCTGACATTATACACAACAGTAAGCAAACATACAGCACACCAGCAAAAACTGCAATCCTCTTGTGAAAATATAACCACACGTCAACTATAGCACCAGTATCCATGCACTATACATATATATGCCCCAGTTGTAATGGGATATTTTTCTTGCACATCCATTTAACCAAAATAAACAAGGTCATAAAGATTTTTCAAGTCCAAATACAATGAGTAACATTGTATTAATAAAATTACAATTTTTTTTTAATTCTTGGTGGCTCTGGAAGTAATAAGAAACCGATCCATCTCATATTCCAGAACTTTCCAAGAAATGAAATACATGTACATTTACAGTGTAAAAAATTTATCATATCTTCTGTGTGCCAAGTATAATGTACGATGGTTCCTCTGTCTTGCATACGATAATTTCTTCATATGATGTCATAGCACAAAGACATACTCTATACATGTACGTACATGTACTTATATATGTTGGTGTATTTATGACATAACACGTATATGCATAAAACCAATACAGTCATTTCTGTACCATCTTGCATGACATCATTTATGTACAGTAACAAACTCTTAGTACCAAGACTATTGATAATGAGCTCCTGCTTCAAGACAGTCACTGCAACAGATACATGCAATATCCCTAATAGGTTGACATTAATACAGACTTCTGTTTTTGAAGCTGCTTATCGAGCTTGAAAGTAGAAATTAACAATAATTCCCAAGAGAAATAACTCTTGACTTCTGTGTAGTTGAACATTGTTTTTAACACCCGAAAAGTACATGCCTCATCTTTTTAAATGCTATATCCTCTGACAGAATTAAACACTGCCATCATCATACATCACAGCAGTCAGCAACTCAATACTGGGGCAAGCTCCATAAAGGACCACTAGTTCACTAGTGGCTGGTTCATGACATACCAAGCTCGTGTGCAGTAAAGTCGAAGTGCGAACAACCCTAGTCAAGCGTTTTCAGGGAAAAAAGGTGCCCGCAGGGAGGGTAAAATAGCAAAAATTGAAGTGAAAATGGTTGTTTACTGGTGACATACTGTTTTTCTGGTACTTTTCTTGTAACTGGTCCTCTGTATACTGTGCTATTAAAAATGGTTTACAGCAACCAACAATGTGACCTACCTCGAAAGGCTGGTCGCAAATAATGGACTAGAATAATCCAACCATTGTCAACTAGCGTGCGTTCAATCAGAGTTAATCCAACTATGGTTAACTATGGTACTTGACCAATTTAGCCCCTGACTGTACATGCTGATGTTTTCACACTAATGATTTGTTGATTACTAAGCCTTTTTTTAGCTCAATTCAGGTTCAATAAAATTAATCTCTTTTTACTTCTTCTAATACGCACATGTGCATGTATCCTCTCTTGAGATTTTGAGTACATTAAAACAATTATTTGTACATATGCAGGTAGCACATATTAGGCAAGCAGCTTTGTTCTATTTTATTATGACAGTATTATGTACAACAGAACAATGGTCAATTAAGTTACATACCGAGTATATGAATGCCTGAGGTCATAACATAAATTACAAGACAAATATTTAGACTCAAAAAATACTTGCTTCACCATAATCACCTTGCATTATTTGTTAACTAAGTTACAAGATCATCTATATTTGCTGCGATGAAATTTTGCAGTACTATGAAGACTAACTTCAAATGAGCCTACATCCAGAACTTAAGACAATATCAACGAGGAACAAAGTCACAGGGTACACTTCATTTCCTTAGTGTTATATCAACAATGTACATGTAGGCTTGAAATTCTTTCAAAGAAAAAAAGCACACTCTTTTCTACAGTTGTTAGTACAATGTCAATAATCCTGCAGTAAGTTAATCCTCAACAGGACATTTAGTACAATGCGACTTCAGTAGGACATGTTGTTGAATATTTTGACCAACACTGAAAAGTACGGACCAACAAGCTACACTTACAGTGATGTGAAGCCATCTTCAAACATCTCTTGAGCAAGATCATCTTTTGCCAGTGAGCCACTATCAATCAGATCAAAGAAACAACTGGCAGCCTTAGCACTCAGTGCCCGCAAGGCTTGCAGGCGAAGTAACATTTTGCCATAGTGTTTGGTGTCCTGGGGGTGTTTAGTCTGACAATAAAAGTAGAAGCAGTCCATAAAGCGAGCTTGGAGGCGTGTCACTGACTCTTTGTCTGTAAGCCCTGCTGCATCTGAAACCACACAAACAAACTTTTCTTCACAGACATTACCCACTGGTGTCATTCCATGTGTACTGAGGAAATTGCAAAGAACAAGTATGACCCACTTCACAACACTTTCACCATGTACAACTATGACAAACTCAATAACTGGAGCAACAAATTACGCTATAACTTCGGTATGCATTTCCAATGGCATACATGCAAGGGTTATCACCAGCCAAAATTTAGTGCTGGGTAATATTTTGGCGAAGCACAGCGAGAGGAGCTCTCACGGGTCATGGCCAGGGGTCAAGTGCCCATTCAAGGGCCCCTGGTGGTCGCCCTGGTGGGGTAAAGGGGGCTCTGCCCCCTAAAGCTCCAGGATTCTGTTTCTTTCAGGGGGGAAATCAGGTTTCTGAGGCATGTTATAAAGTGGAATTTGTGTTGAATTATTAATAAATACAAATGAACACAGGATGAAAGAATTGTGTCATATATTTTTGTAATGGTATAAAGTAAGTGGCAGAACAAATAATCTTACACAAGGTTATCTGTTCATTACTGTAAAAAAAAACAGAACTGAGAAAAAATCAAAAGATCTGAAAATGTTGTTTTCTGAAGAAAAATTCAAACGATTTTGTTCCATAATTCTACATGTAGATATATTTATCTCTGAATGCTGCTAGCAGTCAAAACACTCTGCTGTCAAAAACAAAATGTGTTTAATGGCCTTTGACCAGGCGAAGGTGGATTCATTCATCAAAAACTTTTGACAAGCGGCAGGAAAACATGAGCACGCATGACTATTATCATTTGCCTCATACACACAGACCTCAATGTGAATTTTGTACCACACATACAAGTCCTGAGAAAGAGAATGTCACTTGATACTACGCACAAAATCTGCCGTACCTACTCCTGCTGGAATGCGACTCTGGGAATACAGACATTTATTGGTGTAATGAGGGTGGCACTGCTTGAAGTATCGGCACACTCAGGAGCGGAGCTTTAGTGTATGTGCATGTCTGTATCGTACGTGTACTGTACATCTACATGTGCAGTGTATGCATCGTGCGTGTGTATGTGTACAAGTACAGGGAATACTGCATACGAAGCTGGCCTCACATG
Source organism: Acanthaster planci (assembly GCF_054643075.1). NCBI lineage: Eukaryota > Metazoa > Echinodermata > Asteroidea > Valvatida > Acanthasteridae > Acanthaster > Acanthaster planci. Next base: position 14,509,376 of record NC_141786.1, on the reverse strand, counting down.
TTGGGATATGTGGTCATAATGGCTGCCGTTGTTCTTTTCAATTATAGGCCTGGAACGGTGCGTAATTTTAAGCTTACTTCGAAGTATTTGTGGATTAAAACGAGCAAATAAGCACAGTATCTTATAATTGCTAAAGATAGGAACATACATGACAAATATTTAGATTTTTAAGAAATTCTCGGGAATGAAATATGTGCCGGGCGGTAAGGCTCAAAATTACCACACGTGCCGGGCGGAGATTCTGAGAGCTGGGCAGCTAGATTAACAACTATGCAGAAAGCAGATATAAGATTAATGTGTGTATGTACGTGTACGTGTGCCTTCCAAGAAATGCAGAGAGTATTAAAACTGAATAAAAGTAGCATGCTTCCAAAAATACCTTGAAAAGGCAGAAATTACGGAAAAGTATGTGCTTACCAGGAAATGACAGTATTAATGCATTGAGTAAGCAGAAGTCAGAATAATCCAATTTTATCTCAGACAGACGCTTTGCAAAGGTACAGGTGGACTGGACTAGCTCAGAATCCCAACCCAACTTGACTGTCTCCTCTTCAGTTAGTACCACACCCTCAGCAAAGTGTAAGATCTTGTCGGCATAAGTTGCCATTGACCTGCAAAGTAGTGCAGAGACAGTAGAGAAGATACTATGCACAAATGTCAAGAGCATAAGACATCTTTTAGTAAAAGCTCAGTTGCCCAATGTCTGTACAGATCTGTTACAGTTGTGTACTTGTGAATGTTGTTGTCTGTACAAGTTCCAGGAATATTCAACTCTTTCACTGAGCAACCGTCTGCCTAGATGTAAAGTGCTATGAACTCATAGTTCAGACAAGTTTGCCGTGAAATATACATCAGCACCAGAGGAGATATGCAGTAGATACTGTACTTGTGTATATCTCCACTGGTGCCAGGAGGGCCGAGTTAGAACAAATAATTGATTATTCTAAGATACGAGCTAACAAGTTTATCAGATATTTAAATATTCGCTTGTGCAGCAAATTTTTGGTCGGCCAAGTCTCCAGAAAAAAGTTGCATTAATACATGCATTAATCATTATAACTAGGATTAGCTAGTAACCAGGAGAGCTACCATTTCCTTTTATTGAATAAGCTTAAAAAGAGCAACTTGGTTGCAAGGAAACCGAGGTTTTTTCCTTTTTGTTTCATAGTATCTGCTCAAAACACAAGGGCCAATTGGAAACAACAGCCTTTTGGTGGGAAGTCAATGCTTAAGCACGTAGGTTTATGAGTATTTGATGAGAGGTGCAGTGAGTACGTGCAACCAACTGATGTTGGAATGCATGGTCTTCACATGTGCACCGCGCACGTGCACAAGTTCGGTTGATAAACTTCCCACCAGCCTGTTCCTTCTTTGCCCATGAGGGTGCATTTCAACTCAGTGCAGATTGCACCTGGCAATATTTGAGTCGAAAAATACAGATTCACTTATTCGTTGATTAAAAAATATCTACACATTGGGCACAGGCCAAGCGCTGGGAGAGGGCACACAGTATCAATGAGGTCCATGTCTTACCCAACCTTTCTGTTACCTGCGAGGGATACTATACTTATATAACAAGATTTCTGTACAAGCAAAGCAGCATACATGTACCTGGTACACGTATCAACAATTAACAATTTATTCATTTACAAAGCACAAATTTTATACAAATCAAATGTTCAAATGCGCTGTACAATGAAGACATTAAACTTGGTCGAGCCAATGACATACAAGGGTGCCTCTGGCAGCTGACAAATGACCCACATCAACTTATATCTACAGAGAGGAGACATTAAGAAGACATTATTGTCTTAGAGGTGGGAGGAAAACCCCAGAGAAGAAACCTCTAGATAAAACCCACTGAATCAGATAAGGACTGAAAGCCCAATCCACATGTGGACCAAGCCAGGAATCAAATAGGGTCACCAAGATGAAAGGACTACTTCGCCAACCCGACTCCACATGAACAATAAGCTACCTGTCCCCATATTAGAAGTCAAGTCTCCAGTCAACATACACTGTACCTTTACTGTTGCATCATGGGAGCCTTCAACATCCCAAACATTCATGAGTTTGATGGTGCATACTATATGAATTAATTCGTCTACCAGAGAGGACAGGGCTTGAAATTAACGGGCACGGGTAGCTAAAATGCACCCATTTGTCCCAGAAATGCGCCCATAAATCATAATGACGGGTGCAAGTACTTACACCCGTTTGATTCCACGTACCTGAACATTTTTACCTTTTGTTTCTATTTTTGTCATGAAAAATACCTGAACTTTTTGACTTCGCTTCGGATCAGCCTTGTCACAAAACAAGGTACAATTTTGTTAACGATGTCACCGAGCGCACACCGCAGTCTCGCATGCGATGCATGCACACACATGAACGTACACACACGCATACCCGTGGCCATTGTCACGATTGTATGGGAACTGGCCCCTCATGCATAAATTCAAGCCAAACGCGTGGATTCGGCTTAGACTTCAGTTTCGCTGGTTCCAGTCATAGCTTGAACATGTGGCTTTGAACCATGCTCCAAAATAACTGGAACCATCGAAACCAAAGTCTCAGCCTAATCCACTTGTTTCAAAAATGCTTGATTGCTGCAGTTAGTTCCCTTTTACGTCTGTGTGCGTATGCACGGTAGAAAGGCCCAGTGCCTGACTTTTTGCATAGCATCGCTAAGCACATGTTTGAGGTTCCGGTAGGTCAGGTACTCACTACTACATGTAGTTGTCCGTCGCGTGCAACCTGCCAAAATAACAACTCCATAAAGGCTTTAATATCTGCCAAAGTCTAAGCCGTAAGTTATCAGTGTCATTAATTTAAGCAACAGCAAGGACCAGGGTCTTTGCTTTTTTTCTTGAACATATGTCTTTAATATTTTATGGGAACTACTTGCTCCCATAAAGTGACAAATTCAGCTGTCTAGGGAGCAAGTACTTGCTCCCATGATGATTAGCCCAGTTTCCAGCCCTGGAGGGCTTTACTTTTATTTAACGTAAAATTCTTAAAGAGCTCAATGCATAAACGATTGAGGAAACACTGACTTGGTGTCTTTTCACTTAACCAGCTTTACATGTAAGAATGCAAATCTTACATTTTCATTTTTCAAACGCCTACTGCTCCCATTGAGAACCACAGAAATAAACGGGTGCCCTGATGTAAAAATATTTGTATTAACTTTGCATAAAAATCAAAAAGACTTGCCAACTCCTACCTGTAGGCAAGTCGAAGAATGTTAAGTTCCAGGAAGGAGCTTTTCAAAAGGCACATTTGATCCCCAATGCAGAGATTGGTGAATCCGGGTACTTTCTTGGCCCATCTGATGATAAGTTGGAGTTCTTGGTAGCCACACTGCATCATAGTATTAATGGGCTTATCATGGTTGACTTCATTACCTGATGCACCAAACAACAACAAAATTGGGTTGGACCGCAACTGATGACATTGTGTCAAGCATGCAGCAGGCTTTGCTTCAGATGTACTGTACATTTGCTACTTCAAGTTTCATTGGTGTTCTGATGCCTTTACTTCAAATATCAACAGTCATGGTTTTTATTTTTGTCATAGATATTTCAACGCTAATTACTGTAACAAGCCTTTGTTTCCAACAAACTACATGTATGTTTGTTCTGTATTTTACTCCTCTGCGGTTACCGTACGCGCTAAATTGTACAGTACACAAACAAAAGCATACTCAGTGAATGGGGAAAGTCAGCGCTCCGCTTTTTACCAAATACAGATACAACCAACAGTTTGACAAGGTTCCACACATCTCACGCCGTTGAGATAGACTGTGATCGTACCTTTAACTGGTATTATGTCTGGTCTGGAGGCTTTCAGTTCTTCCAGAAGCTGGATCATATCACCGGCTTTCTCTTCAGTGAAGGAGTCATCTTGTCCAATGTCCTGATCTGTCCCTGATGAGGTTGCAGGAGCATCAAACAGCTCCTCACTAGGATCTCTCTCTGTGATAGAAATCAAATTGTTTAGCTTTTATTATTAGGATAACAACAGCTACTGCTTATAATCTAATGGTACATGTTGGGGGATTTAAGTACGGTGCATTCAAGGCACATACCACTGATGAGGCAAGAGGAGTGTCACAAACCACACATTTAACTAATTATTCAAGCCGTTTCCATAAATTTTTGACTGGTGTTTTCTTTTTTCAGACAAGGAGTTTATGAATGGGCATAAAAGTGCAGTGGATTGATTTTAAACTAGTACATCACAACACCTCGCCTTTGGCTTGGTCCATTATTGTCCTCAGGCCCCTCCCCAGTTTCAAATGCATTAGTTTAAAACTGAGCCATTACTTGATGTAAGAGGAGTCATGGTTATCTACAATGATTACCTGTAGGCTGGCCGTGCGTCTGAGGATCTTGATCTAGCTGCTGTTGATCTGACCTAAGCTTCTTAGCATGAGGCCTTCCACCAGGAGCCCTGTCCTCCCTGACAGCTACCGGTACAATACATATAAATCAGAGTTTAATCAGATGATTTGGGTGATTTTGTAAGTCAATCACAAGTCACTCCAAGTCAATCACATTTCTAAAGTCTTTTACACAGTTAATGGTCATGTCCATGCCCTTCTTACATGGACATGTACCATACTTACCAGCCACATTCATGCCAACACTAAGACATTTTTTGTATCTGCAGTGTTGACAATTGTTGCGGCTTTCTTTTGTGATGGTGCAACCCCCCAGTTGGCCCACACCCCGACAGGCATACTTCAACTGCTTCTGCACAGTCCGCTTGAAAAATCCCTTGCAACCCTCGCAGGTGGTGACAGAGTAGTGCAAACCTGTAGCCTTGTCCGAGCACACCATACACTCGTTGTTCACTGTGCTGGATACATCTTCGTTCAGACAGCTTTGACCTGATTGGGCAGGTATTGCTGTCCTGTTACATGGAAGATGGTCAGCCTCTGCATCCATCCCTGCAGTGCTCATGCCAAGTGTTCCTTAATAAACTTCTGCTCCAATAAAAATACCTGTGAATAGACACATACATGCAACAACAAATGAACAAAATTTATTGTTCTGTTGCACACGTCTGAAAATCTTAAAAACATTGATGGCCAATCCTGCAATTATAGTATGCCCCTATGGAATCTGTTGCTGTAGCGGAAGTCTTGTGTCATATTTGCCAGTGTCAAACATGGGTAAGCACTGGAAGATTTTGCCTGGTAACCCATACTTACATGTAGACTAATGTAGTAGGTACCAGGCAAAAATCATCAAATGGTTAACAAAAGTGGTCCTTGATTGAACTTGGCCAGTTATTTTGCTGATTTGAATACATTTACCATTTCAAAGCATGCCATGTGAGCAGACGTGGTTGAATAGCATCAATTTACTCCTTCAGAAGTTAGTTTCGTGTATTTCTATCATCATAAATACAATTTTCACAAAAATATACATGTAATATCAAAATAGCAGAAATAATATGAGGATTCCAGATAAAAAGCAAATGCTCCAGTACAAGATCTGGAACCTGTCACTAATTAAATGAGTTATATTACAATTTTTCAAGCAAACAAGCTACAGTACATGTATTTAAGTTTACAAGAAAATCAGAAACACAACATACAGTACTATTCATGCTCACATTAATAACCATAGTTGGTATCAATTGAATTGATAATTATAATAACTAACAACAAGGGATTAAGTGAACTATTCAAAAAGAAAAAAGAAAAGCAAGGGAAAACAAAGAATGACAATAAAAAGAAAGAAGTGGTCAGAGAGGATACATGATACATTTTTAACAGTACTTAAGATTTCCAATAAGTTATTCAACTATCAAAATAATGTGACAGCAGCGTGAGTGCCACTGAAGTCATAGTTAGTTGACCTTTGACGTTGAGGGAAGCCAGTAGGGTTTTTACAAGTATCATCTGTGCATGTACATCAAGTCTTTGACACTAGTTACAGCATCATAAAACTGAGCTGTTTGCTAGGGCGCTAGTATTAAAGATTAAAGTCACACAAAAATAGATTCCAAGATCACTGCTCAAAGATAACAAAGTCACATTTTCTCCCAAAGCCACAGCCAATTGGTTAGTCACGTTCAAATATTAACAATCACTGATATGTGACTGGATGTTGGCAAAATACATGTACATGTATGCGCAATGGAACTCACAGTTTTAGGGGCTATATACGTTAAGGAAATATAAGCTGGATTCAAATTAAAACGGAAAGAGTTCCCTAGACGGAGATCACGCAATGTCCTGTGCACAAACCTATGGGACTAGTTAGAAACATTTTAAATGTTTTGATATTTTCTTTGGTAAACTTGATTTTTAGTGAGTTGCTTACCTTTAGAATTCTGTTCCTACATGTATGATAAGGAAACAAAGTCTACATGTACTTAATACATGTATGTTGGCAGTGATGTCCTCTTCCATATGAGAAAGACTTTGCTTGTGAAAAGTGGGCAGGACTGTGATTTTTGAGGGAAATTATGAGATAAAACAGCAATATTTATGTACTGTACACACATACCGCAACACCACAAAAAAGTATGAATAAAGAAAAATTATTTAGCACATGCCTGGATGAGGATTTTTGATGAATCTTGACAAATCTTAGTGCACTCAAAATGGCTGGATCTGGTCATCAGACTAGGGGTGAAGTCACATGACCTGACAGAGCTTTTGTTCGTCAAACACAGGAAAGAAAAAATATGTTTACTTACATGTAAATATTGTTAAAATCTACCCAAACTAGAGTTGTTTGGATTCTGGAATTAATGTTTCTCTACTGGGTGCTTAAGTTAACCCTAACCCCCCAAGGGTTGCTGGCCCTAACCTTCCCCATTCACACAAAGTTAAACACCCATATGGGAATTTGTGCACAGAGGCTGTTGGACTTAGTTTTTCTGAGGTACATGTATGGGAAAGAATTCCATATACGAAGTTCACTTTTTAGGAGAAATTTTTGCTCCAGGACAGATTTAAAAAGGGGCGACATTTATTTTTGGGGGATAGAGATGTGAAAGGGGGTTCAGTAACTTAGGGGAACAGGTTTAAAAAGAAGGGGCCCCACGCAATAAAACGGCAAAAAAGTGAGTCCTTTTGCCGTTCTTTTTTTCCCCTACTATATCCTCTACCGTTTCCTTTTTCCTTCACTATCCCGTCCTTTTATTTCTCCACAGTTTTCCTGTCATTAGTACAAGGATTATTACAGTTAGTATACACATTTAATACATTTAATCCAAATTGTGTCGTAAAGGGGAAGCGAACCTGCAATGAAGAGAACTGTTAGGTATAGAAATACAGCAGTCTAACTGACCACGCCACACGAGCGCTTGTTGCCGGAGAAAGTCGATATGTTCCATATAAAGTTACGGTTGAATTAAGGAGAGGTCACGATGAGGTCAAGATGAATATTTAAAAAAATTAAATATTTATGAAACTGAATATGTAATTATTCACGAATATTTGTATAAATTAGAATATTTAAATATAAATAAATGTGGCTATCCGTTGTTAATATAAGTAGGTTGTGCCAAAGGAAATCAACTAGGTAAGGTACATGTCTGAGCACAATTGACTGTATGACGTGAGTTATCTCCGTCGTATTATGTAAACCAAGAGAGAAAGAACAAGTAGAAATGCAGTCGGCCGTACGAAAGAAGGAATTTCAGTCCAATGCTGTATAAGAACTCACGCTAGGTGGAGTCTTGCTTCATCCATTAGCAATACATGCACTATGAGCGAGAATTGGAGTCTTATGCGCAATTGGTGAGAGAGGTGACTATCCACACCAGTGGAAGCGACCAGTTTGGGTTCTACCTGGCTGAATACATGTGGCGCTGCCGACATGCAGGAGTAGACCACTTCAATCAAATCCTTAAGGATGTTCTTCTCCTGTACAAGCCTCCCCTCACATTTTAGAGCGCAGATAGCCACACAATAATCTAAAGACAGGTTTCAGCTCCCTTTTCCCCTTCCCTCTGTATAAATATAGAAAAAAACTCCTCCAACTGACAAGCACTCTCTAAAAGAAATTTGCCCCTTTTTTCCTTCTAAACAAATTGTCCAACTTAAAAATTGTCACAAAACACGCACTATTTTCCCCCAAGTAAAAATTGTACATGTACATGTACAGTAGGGCTGCACTCCTCGTGTTGCGGATTCATGCATAAAATTACCTCAATGCTTGTGGCAGCCCAACCCCTGTTACATAACGGTTCTTTCCGGATATGATTTGGTTCATGCGCACACGTCGTGCGCATTCGCCATGTTCTTCAGAAGCAAAGATGGCCGCCTGTCGATGTAAACCTGGTCCATGTGTAGCTCCAAAAGTGTGCCCAAAACTCCACATTTCTGTCCTATGATTTTCAGCTCTTCAATGCCTATTGGAATCGTCTTCATTCAGCGATCAAAGTAAGGATACTTTTGTAGTAATAACGCGATATTACAGTGAACTTCGTATATGGAATTCTTCCCCTGATGTAGCCCCACTAGTGTGGCACGGACTCTCACCCCGTGCAACACTAGTGGGGCTACATCTGATGCAGCACCCTTTAACCACTCAGACGCGATCAGTCAAGCAATCACATAGGCCTATCTTCAACTTCCAGTTGATGTAGCCTTGTAGGCCTGCATGTAAATGCTTGCCTGTGTTCACCATGTTAGCTCACAATTACCACCATCACATCAGCTTGGGCCCAGTGCGGAGGCATTAGTCCTAAGCCCCTCAATTAGGCTAAACGGTAGGTTGGACGTGCAATTTCCACTTACCTCTTTCTTTGTTTCTTTTTAACGCTTACATAAGTTATGATCTCCAAATTTCCTGACCAAGGTTTCGCCGGTTACGGAATCAACCTGATTGAGAAGTCAGTCGCTATCTACATGTACGGCCCAGATCTACCGGTCGCTCACTCGAACTCTATTCAACCACTTGCCGGGTACTGCACGCAGCGCCCCCTGTAGTTACGTATTTACACCTAGATAGACTTGTTCATAGTGCTACCATCCGCCGCATATCTCCTAAGAAAAAGCATTTTTCACCCGGTCCAACTTTGGGGTTATTTGCGTGTAACTTCGTTTGGTAGTCGGCTAGATAAAGTGCTTTGGATCGTCTTTCTTCATTTTATAAATCCAATTCAAACAAATTTAATGCTCATGAAATCACAAAAGACACAGACTTGCAGTATAATTTTTTTCTCACAAATCGAAGTATGTCATATGCAACTTGCTGTAGTAGTTTGCTTATTTTATCCATTCGTTTAGAAAAGAAGACCATTAGGGAAAGACAACTTATTATTGATCGAATACACATCAATATCAATTTGATTCGTTCGTCCTCTAAGCCTTTTGGGTGAGGTGCAATTATCGAGATCGAGTTGCCCTTCTGATGACCCCACGTGAGTTTTAGACATTGGCATAAATGTAATCCACTGTTTCCGCTGTCTGAGGCCTACAACTACAGACACAATGATGACTAATGATCATAACCTTACTTCCATGGTTGTAATGCTGGGCTTCAAGGGTCCTTAAGACCCGAACGAAATTCGTTCAGGATCACACGAAGTACTGAAGTCAATTGACATTCTTCTGTTGATGTAGGCATATCAAATTCAGAACCCTCAGTGAAAACGCGTAGGATTGTCTGGCATTTTAAATTGCGTTCTTCTCCGATTCATGGCGGACTAGTTGTAGGACATGGGTCTGTGAGCAATACGTAGTTCCTTCCTTGGATCACTACAGGGAGAAACACTGCACCGCAGCACTTACCATGGGTTCTACTGCTACTGACCGATTACTTTCTGCCGCTATGAGCGGGGACAGTCAAACAGTGACAAAATGCATCAACGAAGGTGCAAACATCAATGCCAGAGATATAGCATTGCTGGTAAGTTTAACAAATTGGTTAAAAGTTGGATATCCAAAACATGTTTTTGTAGAAACAGAATGCCTTTCCTTAAAAAATGAACCCGTGTTTAGATCTCATAATGTACTAAAACGGTATTCTACAGACCTTACAGGCCTATATTTTCAAGATTCGAACACATTTTTAAAGCTCTAACATGTTTTTAAAATGCGAATGAAATTTCCCTACTTGCATTTCATTCCAAATTGCATTTCATTCGAATTTAGCAGGCATCCGATCTTTGAGACCTAAAGGGTCCGAACCGTTTCTAGCTGTGTTATAGGCATCACTTTGCGGAAATGCCCCAACTCTGATAATCTCTATCGTGAAGTTGTGATTTACATGTGAACACAAGGGCTATACATTAAAGTAATGCAATAAAGTTTCAGAATGAACCTATGACCCTATAGATACAGTTTTTATCTGCAACTGTCTGTATAATAATAATAATATATCAGCTACGCTTGCAAGTTTGATTTATTTTGCCTCACTCAGTGAAAGCTAGAACACAATGAACTAGACGGAGTGAAGGAGCCAACGCATTACATTCGGTACTGGGTGTAGGGCCTGTAATACACACGAGAATAGGCCAGCTGGAGACGAAAATTACCGTGGCACCATGCTATCAAGTCTTGGATTATTTTCGCCTTAGTAAGTTCAGCGCATCCCCCAGTGGCGTAACTATGGGGGGAACCCCATTGGATTCCCCCTCCCCTTGCTTGAAATCTGTGGATAATCTCTGTAGAGTTTACGAAGCTATGCAGCTGCAGCTTATTGGTGCCTCATTGAGAAAACATGTGCACCCCTCGCACCCGACATTAAGCCCTCGTTACGCCACTGGAAGCCCCATGAACGTGTTTCATCGTCTGAGACGGTCTAATTAAATTCGCGTGAAACAAATCGTTGTAGACTGGGAGTTTAAACGAACCCCCCCCGTTTGCTTCTGAGTTTCGCTCCGTGTTTGTTTTTGGGTTTTGTTTTTTTAATTTTTTAATAAATACATTTTTCAGTTTTATAATGCCCATATCATACGACGTTGAGTTCCAAAGCCCATTGTGATAGTCCTTTGTATAAAATATGTCTTTACAGCGACAAAAATTCCACTTTGGGGTTTGAGAAACCCCCCCCCCGTCTCTCACAACCACTGGGGAACGGGCCTGTCATGTGCTATAAGAAATAGGAAACTCCTAGTCCAGCTTTCAGGCGATGTTTGATCATCATCTCCAAATACCATCTGGTGTTTTCCAGCAAACTCACATTACCCACATGTTCTTACCTTGAGTGGAAAGGCGCGTAAGAATGTACGAGTGTACGGATGTCCTAATTATGGGCGGAGATCTCGGGGGTGGAGAATATATATCACTTTTTGACCTACGGAGATTTAAAAATATAATCACCCCCCACACACACACCTTTCAAGTCACCCACGTTATGCGCACCCGTAGCCTGAAGTAGTACCTTGGACCCTGCATGCCGTGCTGCACAAGGATGGCCTTTCAGAAATCATGCCCCACATATGTGACAAGAAATCTCCACCCTTGGTCATACCGAAAGAAATATAATGTCCCTTCAGGTGGCGTAACTACAAAGTTGGCATGGGGGACAAGTCCCCCCCCCCAGTGGAGGTCCAACCCGGTGCCACAACAACTCCCCAACCCCATTTTCAAAATTTGAAAGGCACCATACCGCTAGATGTACGAACCGCACTTCATCAGCTTTAGTGCACCCTTTTATAAATGTACGCATCCACGGGTGCCCGCCTAGAATTCCACCAGAGGTAAATACGCCACTGCAGGCTCATCATTCTTATACTGCCGTTGCATCTTGTTTTTACCAGTTCGCCAGATCACCACTGCACTATGCTGCTGGAAGTGGGTATGACGTCATATGTGATTTACTTTTACAAGCCGGCGCAGACGTCAATGCCGTCGATAAGGTAGGTACAGATTGGGTCAGTTGTCTTATTTTGGTATCCAGAAATTTGACCTCATTTCAACAACATGTCCATGTTACAACGGGCACAGTTAATTATGGTTCGGTCAATGTGAGAGTTTTGCATCATGAGGGTAACAATTAATCTCACGAGAAGCTTACTCTGGGCACAGGTGTGTGCGCGCACGGTGCGAAGTATTTTTTTACAAATATGATCATGTAGGCCTAACTTCTTTTTATGGGGGCCGCCGGTGCCCGATTACAACATTCAGCCATACCTTTCTCGTGGTTCACCTCAGTGTTCCGAAACTACGTACGCATTCCCTCCCAAAAACCGCTGGTGCACCCAATCCGACCCCTCACAGCTCTTTATCAACGAGACCTTTACAGTTCAATGCCAATATCCGGAACGCGACATAAGAGCGCCACGCTAACATGTTGATGAATACGAGAGACATTTACTCGGTGCTGTCATTCTGACACAAATTTTAACGTATAAAAATTGCATAAAAATTTATAAATATACACATTTATAAATAAAAGACAAGTGTGAAACAATTTCTCGTTAAAAGAGCACGTATTATGTCACTAAAACCCGAGTCTTTCATCTTTTTACAACAAAAAGTGAAAATAATAATGATTGAAGAGAATCGACTAAGCCATTCCAGTTCAGTATCCTGCGATAAACAATATTGATTTTAGATTTTGACATTCGGTTAACTGGACTGACACGCTTTTCTGGCACTACTTCAAGCACCATACGCCTTTCTTAATATTTATGCTGACGTCACGTTTGTCAGCCAAAGCGAGGCTGGGGGCGGTACACTTTCAAGATGGCCGCGAAGCACTGCGCAGTTCCGATGTGCTCCTCAAACAAAATGAAATCTCCGCCAGAAAGAAGCTTTCGTTTATTTCCAACAGACCTTAAACGCCACAAACTGTGGATACTGAATATCAGACGGGACGAGGGGTCTCTGTTTTTAGCAGTGACACTGAGAGATGGGGCCTTCAAGCAATTTCCAATGAAGACTTGGCATTTTTCAGACCATGTCTCATGACCCTATGTCTCATACTGAGTCATAGGGTTTGTACATAGGGCGTCAAGTGAACTTCTTATAACTATGGGACTCTTTCCATATGGCGTAATAACTGGGCCTAAATGAAAGATGTTAATATGGAGAAAAATATCCGTAGATGCAGGCTCCTGGTTGCCCCTGAATGCATGGCCCCACACAAATACCTAACGACAACGTTAACATTGCACGCAACCAGGAGGTTCCTTTCCACCAGTACTTTTGATCCCCCTTTGACATACTGTTCAACAAACCCAAATGTAAGTGTCGGGGATAACGCTGAGGTCTCTCGAATTCACCGCCATCTTGCGTTGTGTGTACTTTCTGGTGCCGCCTATAGCCTCACTTTTGGTTCACAAAATGTGACGTCAGCATATATATTAAGAAAGGCGTATAATCATGAATGTTAGATGTCAAGGTAAAAGAAGAATTAAGACGGAGGGAGTAGGTCCTGTGTTAATGTAAACCCTCCAAAAAATCCAAATTAAGGTGATACACGTCATTATAATCACATATTAAACCAGAAGCAGTCACAGTTGTCTATAGACCTTTTTCCAGTGATGTCACCATCGTGCTGGAACTCTGGTGTGTTGTGATGGTAATGAGTGCATAGTGTTGTGATGGAAATCCATTTATTCAAGATAAACTAGTCAAGCATGCAGCGTTCGCACGTGCGCTTGCACGTTGTTGAAGCTGCCCGTAGGAATACTATATACGGTCACCGTTGCCAAGGCAGTCCACACGTGGTGGTATTGTTTAAATTTAGTCACGTCCGTGAAAAAAAGTCTATACATGTAGAACAAGTCAAGGGCCTCAGAGAAAATTTGCAGGATTTTTTCTCTTGAAACAAAATTAAAAGTAGAACTTGGATTCTGCAATTTGTCATCATTTTTATCCACAGAACGGGAGAAGTCCATTACATTACACTGCTAAGAGCGGCCATATCAATATATGCAAAGCACTGATCCGTACACCACGTACATTGCTGGAGCTAACTGATCAGGTAAAGGAATACAATGTTTATCCGTCAGTGGGTAAGATTGTAATGTAGCTTTTTGTGGGTGGCACCGTTGTTTGCAAAGTACACGCATATCAAACAACGTTTGTTCTAGTCCTTCGGTCTCGTTGGGAAACGCAATGTTAAAATTCTGTCCCTATAAAAGTAATTTATTTTTCTGTACTGAATTAATATTCTTCTCGTAAAAGCAAATTTAAAGGTGAGAATTGCGTATTGCTTAAAGCGGTTCAATGGCTAATATTAGTCAAGGCGTGCATTGAAAAAGAAATCTGAATTACAAGTATAAAGACACATGGTGTTTTTCGTTTATTAAACATAGTTTATGTTTACGGACATTACCCTTAATTATAAGGGTGTGGTATCTCGTAATAACCATGTTAGGTTATCACTTTGTCCGTCACACCAGCAATATTTCGCATATTAATTTCAGATTCGTCATATCTTTCTCTCAGTGGTGTAACTAGGGCTAAATGTCCGGGGTACCCGGAATGCACACATTATTTTCTTTCAAGAAAACCGCGAGAAAATAGGCTAAAGCTGTATAGCTATATAAACTCAACGGAGATTATTCACAGATTTCAAATGGGAGCAGTGCAACTGGGGGAGGCACTCGCATCCGACCTCGTGCCTCCTGTAGTTACACCACTGCTCTCTGTTCTTTTATTTGTCTGTCTTTTATGAGTAGTTTGGTGATACGCCGTTGCAGACGGCTGCCGCATGGGGCAACAAACATATCTGCGATGCACTCATAGGGGTCGGTGCAAGCGTGACATCGAAAAACAAGGTGTGGTAGCAAGTATATGAAATCGTTTGTAGATTTCACTTTATGTGTATCTGGTATTCTAGGTGGTTTGAATTGCGAAGAAAGCCTGGAAAAATCTTAGGGTGATGCCTACATTTGAAAACGGGGTTGAGACTTGTTCCACCAGTACTTTTTTTTTTTAGCTGAGAAGAGATATTATGATATTCCTTCCCACCAGGCACTTGTAAATAAGAAAGCACATTTGGATCGAGACGGAAGGAATAACATTTTTCACCTTTACCATCTAAATGTCCTCGTTGGATACCGTACAATGATAGGCATATAAAGGATCATTTTAGGGCAGGTTTACCTCCTAACCGTTTTTCAATCGGATAGCACGTTAGTCTGACACCAAGATTGTTCACTCAGCTCTGTGCAGTGTGTTATATACCCTCTATCGGTAATTTTTTCGAAAATACTTGATTTCAATTTAAAGAATAAGTTTAGTTTTACTGTTACCTGTAGACCTTTTGCATTACTTTACGAATTTGAAACTATTTTCATCACATTTGTTTCATTTTAGCTTGGCCGTAGTGCACTCCACGAGGCATCCGAAGCAGGTCACATGGATACATGCAGGGCACTCATTGCGGCCGGCGCCAGCCCTTTCGCTATCGATAAGGTGTGTGTTGAAATTTCATTCAAAAATTTATTCTAAACGCTTCCACTATCTAAACATATAAAACAGGTTACATAAAAAAGTGGAAAAATAGATTTTGAAACATTTGAAATGCTGTTAAAATAACTACAGGTATCCAGCTGGTTAAACCACTACATTTTCACTATAGTAGGCACTTTCTACTGTAAGAAACATTCGGAACAGAAAAAAGAGCAATCCTTTATCTTGATGAGATTATCTCAGCACAATGAAGGGTAGTTTGTTTTAATCAAGCAGTTATTCAGCCCAGTGACTCAGAAAAACTAAAAGCGAATGAAAGTTAAAGTAAAAAGATGTACGAAGAATTTCGTTAGCACAAACCCTCAAGTATTAATTTACCAAAACTTAAAAAAACCTGAATGTGAAATAAAAGGAAACATTTTAAGACAATAGCTTCTTTAAACAGCCAACATTTTCTTCTAAAATGCACACTGTGTCAAAAGAAATGAATAGGATTGCCGTGTCGAATACACTCTCTCCAGAAGCGTATTCAGGAGATTACGAAAAAAAACGTTTGCTTGGGCGAGTTACTATTCGGCCTGGGGAACTAATATTTTGCCTGGGGCGGATTATTATTTGCGTGGGTTACACGTTACGCCATTTCATACAGGAATGCAATACCCCACTGCATCTTGCCGCAAGCAGTGGTAAAGGCAAACTCTGTTCGACTCTACTAAACAAAGGTGCCGACGTGTCAGCGAGAAACAAGGTAAGCTCTTATCAGGTTGCCCTGTACAACCACATGAGCAGTTAGAGGTACTGCACGAAGGAAAGACAACCGGATCCACTAATCCATGCCCGTTAGTCAACAAGGTTTAAATAGCAAATGCCAACTTTCGAAACTTGGAGTAATATATAGTCGTATTATGTGACATAACTAACAGGGGCGTGATCCCGAGTTTTCCCGGGGGGGGGGTGTGAACGAAAGCAACGATGGTAAAGATGCGAGTGCGTAGTGCGAAACCCTTACGGCGTATGGTCCGGGGCATTTTTGATTCTAAGCGCTCTGTCGTGCAATTTCAGGCAGTATGATCTCTCTTTTTTCTTCCCCGTCCCTCTTCTACTTCCTCTTGTATTTAATTTTTTTTTTGGTGGAAAAGGGGACGTGTCCCCCCCCCCACACCCCCTCCCCCGAATGGACCCTGGCTAATAAGCATGGCCTATGGACATCAAATGTTAAAGTGAGCGTGTTTCCTAAGAATAAAACAAATTTTCAAGGGTACACATTCTGGCGGGAAAATTAACTGTTCCAAATAGATTTCCTCCAAAACCACCAAACAAATCAAAAAAAAAAGAACGAAGTACTACCCAGAATAAGACAAAGAACATTCATCATTCATCTGACCAGTTACTTCATGGAAAGCAGCTTAATCGACCCTCTTCTCCCTTCTTTTGAGGCCAAGGCCGTACCTCATGCTATTAAAGCTGTTGGGCAATTCAGATAGGTACCTGCTATAATATATTTTCGGCAGGTTTTGTTTCCTGCCTGGCATTTTGATGTAAAGGCCTTTTATTTACTGTAGGGATAGTCGGATAGGATGCGTTTTATATCTCCTGCAGAGTCGAGTTCCTACCTTAACAATAATTGAATCAGTCTCTAGAAGTAGGGAAAAAGGGATTATTTTAATTGTTAAGGTGTGGGAATTTTACAAGTAGCGTTGAATGAAAGGAATGCATAAAAGCTGTACTGTTGTGTTGTGTACTATACCAGTACTGTTGTGTCGGGCCACTTCCAATTATTCGATTTTCAGCCAGACAGCTGTACCGGTATTGCTTACGAAAACTGTCTTCAACTTCACTGTCTAACTGAATAGCCTGTGCAATTACATTTATTCTTGGAAACATTTGTGCGCATATATACAGAACGGTGATACGCCCCTGCACGTAGCCTGTATAAAGGGACATGCCTATCTTTGCCAGCTGCTGTTGGATGGCGGAGCAGATGTAATGGCAAAAAATCAGGTAATGTCAAATGCACTTCACTTTGCAAATGTCCTGGGAAAGATTTGTTTTGCTCCTCACTCAGTGTTTAGCAAATTTTATATGTCATGCTTACTAATATTACGGAGGCAGGGTTCTAATAATCACATAACAACGACTGTTATTTACATTGCTAAATCTATATTTTTGGCGGAAGTATCCCTGTTCAGAAACTGTTTTGAAGATAAGTCCGCCAACCGCATAACTTTGGGAGTATTTTGGCCGTTTGTATAGGATTGCAAGGTGATGCAGTGGGCAGTAACATTGGGCATTAATGAGTTGTTTTACCAGGTAGTTTGTGATGAAATCAAATCAAATCGAAATTAAATCGAGTGTGGATTAAATAAACGATTTCAGTCAGTATCATTATGAATTATTGCGAAAACATATGATTTCAGGATGGCGACACAGTGTTGCATACAGCGGCTGCTCATTGTAGACTTGATGCCTGCCGAGTCATACTGCAGAATGGTGGGGACGTTTGCGCCAGGAATCGGGTAAATTCTGCCTAAAAATCAGCCCTTGAGAAGGTTCTTACAATGATTTTGAAGCTGCGTTGCATCAGTAGTGTATGTAAGCGTATTGCTGCCAACGCGAATAAAATATTGTATCTCTTTTAAACTACATAGTTATCTTGTTTAAATAAATTAGTTATTTCGTTTAAACGAGATAGCTACATGTATGTCGTTTAAACGAGATACAAAGTCATTTGAACGAGATAACCATGTCATTTAAACGAGACAACTATGTCGTTTATACGAGATGACAATGTCGTTTAAACGAGAAAATAAGTCGTGTAAACGAGATAATAAGTCGTTTAAAGGAGATTGGCAGCAATTCGCTTCCATAGTAGTGTACTGAACTAACATTCATCGAGGAAATGGCATCCCATGTAGGTCGATGTGGTTTGCAACTGTCCTTTGGGGAACAATAGTCGTACATTAAAAATATTGGTTCATTTTATGGGGCGGATCCAGGAAATTTTCCAGGGCAGGGTAAGGCTGGAGGTTTTTAATGTCTCAGTTTTTTTCGCGGACAAGCGGAAACAACTATGAAATATTCCATGACTTTTTTTTTGCCCCTGGATCTGTGCCTGTTTGATCAAACCTTTTAACAGATATAACAGATCAGCAGAACCGTGGGTCCGTGATTATATGGCGTTCCCAGAAATGTACCACCTGCATGATGTGTGCACTATGTCTTCGACAAGATTATCACCTAAACTAAACGTGACGTGGTAGCACGACGGATTCTGTACGCCGTGTCGTCACATCATGCCACCACTGCTTCTCCATTGCTTACGCCAGACAAGTTTTCTCATGCATCGTGCATGCATCCATAATACATGTACATATTTCCGTGTCTAAATTTAGTCCTTTCTTGCCTGTAGTGTTTAACTATCCCTTACACTTCCCAACAAATAAAACCACTGTTTTCTGGGGTACGAACAAAAACAAGTTAAAGAAAGCTCACAAGAATTAAGTCACTGGTCTGCCTCTGTGAGAGTTCAGTGCAACAGTGGAACTTGACGGGCGACAGGAGAGGTAGATGTCCAGGCACAAACATAGCACAAATATCTTTTAGGACGACCAGTGCATCGCGGGACGCAACGGTAGTACACGACACCTCATGTGTGCTGCCATGGAAGCTACAGCATGCCGCAACTTCTCTATAAGTCTTCAAAGGGCAGTCAACTTGAAGCTGTGTCGTCGCCTCTCGTGTTCTAGGAAGCGACGCAGGATAGAACCCTACACGTAACTTTTTCTTATCGGAACACGAGGCCACCCACAGAGCTATACAGGGTGTCCCAGAAAAAACAAAACCCTGAGAAAAGGGGTTAATATGCCCAACCCATGAGATATGATTATAATGTATAAGGATCTACGAAAAGTAGAAGCAGTATTCTTTCTAATGATACCTTGATGGTATCCCTCCTGTCATGCATGACTGAACGCCATTGTCAATCACAACATTGACACAGATGACCAATAGTGATAGTTTTATGGTTCAGTTAACGAGTAGGAGATTGTCACCGCTTTCCTCCTTGCCTGTTTACAGATTGGCAACTCTCCGTTACATGTAGCGGCAAGCACTGCACATGCAAGCATCTGTGAATTGTTCATTGCAGCGAATGCAGATGTTCTTCTCAGGAATAATGTAAGACATGATCACACCACTGCCAATACACTTTACGTGTGTGCTTTCTGGTAGTGCTTGGTGGACCGTGGACCATTGGTTCCATAGAAACATACATATTTTAAGTGTAGCTGCAATTAATTTTGTACACTCACTTTTTCTTCATCTTTGTATTCTTCTTTAACGAATGAAAGCTCTTTTACTTTCTTATTATCGTTTCATGCATTGAAAAGTGAATGCTTTAAACAATTAAATTACCCATACTTTCCCAGACATCTTAGGCCACCGTTGCCATGAAGTCATCTAAGGAAGACACGGTTAAGTACATAGGTGTTTGTGTTCAAATTGTGAACCCAGAATATACTAACTAAAAACATCTCTGAGAGAAGGACTGATGCTTTGTTATTGCTATGCACATTAACAATGAATTAGCAAAGAAGAGAAAACTGAGTCCAGGAAAGTCTGCAGAAATCCAGGCCTTTTTTGTGTGCAAACCAATGTAACATTGAAGCTTCTTCCTGAGATGACGTAACAGTTTTGCTTATGAATATGGAAATCTCATTTGCATAAAAACCAAAGTGGTAAAGTACCCTTCGAAAATATGAAACAAAAGTAGGAAATAAGGTACATTTTTGAGGTTAGTATTAAAAAAAATGATTGCGGCTATCCTTTAAACGGAGTGTAAATGTCAGTACGGAGGTCAGGTTTACAGTATTATAAACTGCAAAGTCTACAATTTGCATTTACAATAATAAGACATTCAAACGAATCAATTTCAAAGGTTTGTAATAATTGTTAAGCATATTTTTATTAGGTGTTCTGGCTTATTTTCCCATATTTAAATCTAACGACGCAAACTTGTATTTGTTTAATTCGAGTGTGCATCACAAACTGGCCCATATTATCTCACAATATTCATGGATAGGCACATTTGAGTGAAAGTGATATTGCTGTGTTCATTGCAGGACGGACACACGCCCAAAGGTGTCTTGCCACGTACATCCGGTAATGCTGGCAAGATTATTACCCAGGCAGAAAAGGTATACCGGGTCTAGATTAACCTTGATAAATGTGAAACAGGTAGCTCATAATTCGAAAAATCGATTAAATCATGTGTGTGTGTTTTTACAATTAAAACGATACCAATTACGCGTTCCTTCTTCAAAGTCGTCTATAGTCTCAGCTCTTCATCAATGAAGAGAACATTCTACACACTCATTCGATTCCAGACGAGAGAGTTTCCGCTGTTGTTTTTCAACTTTGTTTTAGTCAATATCTTGGGAATTTGTTCTTTGCATAAATATTTCTCAAGTTTTGTGTCAACAAAAATGAATTATCTGTACATGAGTATTAATGCTCTGTCGTGCTTTAACACACAAAAATCCAGTGAAATCCTGTTCGTCTGGCACATACTAAAGGTGGGGATTAATGTGCAGAAACTTCCTCGCTTCTAAAAGTGTCTCAGGGAGGCATCAGATACAGCTAACTATTTGCGTGAGGGGAAGACGGTATAACATGGTACAGTGAATTACTAAATCCATTAGAACATTTGAATAATCCAATGACTGATAGACTTGGTCGTTAAAAACTATCATGGATGCATCGCCTCAGCTTTCGAATTTCTAAGAATTCTAAACAAGGCCCACGTTTAACTTTTGGTAATAGAAGCAAAGATTCGACAAGTTAATTCAAATGGGGACTGAGCCTGTCAACATTGTGAAGCTGTTTCTGGTCGGCGATCCCAAGGCAGGCAAGACAACCCTGCGAAAAGCTTTGATCAAGGTAGCACCTTCAATTTTCTTGAAAAGTTCTTTCTTGTACAGTGACGTTTAGACTTACCCAAGACCGATGACCAAATTATTTTAGTGTTATGATAAGGAGTAGTGACTCAGATTTATTCACGAGTTCATTTAACAAATGTCATTTCTGAAAACCAAATCACCCGATCCAATTACCCACCAATGTTAATAAACGAGGATTTCAAAGCTAAGTGCCATCTTTGAAGCTTGCCGGTAATATATTACCACGAAATGTGTGATATTTGTTTTGCGTGTCAAGCTAATAAGGGGGGCTCAAAGTCGGTAAGGCATTGAGCAGAGTTTTTATTCTCTTGAATAAGCAAAATTCAAGACCCGTAATTCGGAGAGTGAGTTAAACAACCTTTCTAAATGATCTTTTTCTAACGGGAAACAGACACGGGGAAAAAGAGTTAACAAAGTACCATCTTGGAATTCAACCATAGACCCCATCAATACTTATCCACGAAACTACTCATGTCAGCTCGAACCTCTTTTTCCATTCTTTTCGTAGTATTCTAAAGATGTTATGAATTCTTGTGCCTATCATAAGGTCATACTGGCAGGCTCCGAACGCGTTTTGCTTAATAAAACCCCGGTTATGTACAGCTGTGGAGTGTGGGATCGGGTACACAAAACAACAATTTTGATTTGCTTAAAATGTTTTGCACAGGTTTTCAGCATTAAGGACAGTATACTACTTCTGTTCAAATTGCTAATATGTAGAGGCCGCAGCGGTGGTTGCCCGGAGAGTGGCAGAGTTTGGCGAGCGATTGTCATGTCTACAATGCCACTCCAGGCATTGAGCTGTGCAAAGTATACATACCAGGGGCAGGCAACTTCGCTTTCTGGGATTGCGCTGGGCAGCTGGAGTACCATGTGACTCACGCCATGTTCCTGGGAGCCCAAAACTGTATATATCTGTTAGTTTACGACATCACCAAACCAAACCAACTCGGTGAAGTACGTTCTGGTCATTAATGCCTACCCTGAAAAAAGTGAATGTTCAATCTGCATGCCTCACGACACGTTTAAAAAATCGAATAATTCAATATACACTGTACATGTATTCAACAATGTGTCTGGGTTTTTTTTCTTTTGGAGGTGTATAAAAAAAGAGAATACACATACAAAATGCCAAAATTGTTGCTGAATTTCAAACGTAGGCCTAGATCTTTCACTTGCCCTAATTTACAATGTATGTAACATTTACTGAGATGGGAAGGCGAGTTGCTAAGATCCACCTCAGGATAGCAAGATCACCCCTCAATATTTTCACACCCCCAACAGACTCTCCGCAAACTATTTTTGCTTGTAGATTATGTAGAGTGCAATATTAAAACTTTCTACTGTCTCGTAAAAAAAATAATAACTTCCCATTGACGTTAGCAGTTATACATCTGAACTTACCAGTTACGCAGGTGGTTGGCATTTGTGAAGGCTGGGCATGACTATGCCTACCAAACCAAGCCTGACGTAGTCATTGTGGCAACCCATCTCGACCAGATGACCAGCGAAACAGACGGTAACTAATCCAAATCTAAAATATTGTATTTCTCTTTATCATATTATGTCGCCGCTTCCCTTTTACGGATTTAGTGCATTAAATTAATGTACGAGCTCTATGCTCATTGGGTTGAAAAGGGGCTACGCTGGTAGGATGCGTCTTCTGAAATGAATTATGTAACACCTTTCTAATTTATGGGGTAGCAAGAAAGTGTCTCTTTTTTCTTCTTGCACGTTGTATCAGTTTTATTCTAGTTTGCAGTTTGTTATGATTTCATGCTTAAAAGCAAACCAGGAGGTTTCTATCAGAGTGCGATCCGGTGCGTTTGTTTGAAGGTTTCGCTATCCGGTTCATAAGTGTCACGTCACTTCAGTTTAAACAACGCCCGCTGCACATAGAGCTATATGGAACATGGAACTGGAAGATAACACGCAACTTTAGTGTCTGTCCACTGGAAGTCTGCAATCAGTGGCGCGTCCGCTTGCATGGCGAAGTCACGAACCGGATAGAGGATTTTCAATTCAAGTGATATTTGACGGTCAGCGTTCAATATACAAAGATGTGCAGGGAAACCCGCGCCTTCGAAGTCTCTCAACATTCTTGCGTACATCACATTGCCAGTTGAAATACCTAGATTCGCACATGCACGCGTCTCCAGGGACCTGGTACGCTTCCTAAAATGCCTTTGCCTGTCATATTACGTCATGTGAAAAACCTCTGTAGTCGGTTCAAGGTTGAAGTGAGTTTGGGTATGGTTGAGTTTGTGTCTGCAAATAAACGCTACGGATAAGGGATAAGAAACTAAAAGACTATAATATCACCCCTTCTCTAAAGGTTTGAAGTAACTTCTTTGCCATGTAGGAAAGACGGCTGCCGATTCCATTTTGCAGCAAGTGAGGTCTGAATTCGACAACCACCTAAATGTGTTGAATGAAGTCTTTGTCATCAACAGTATCAAATTCGGCTCGAAGGCAATGGCTAGACTACGTCACACGTTAGAATGTCTTGCGACAAAGATAAAGGTAGGGGATTTTTCGCAGAAGCAGAACCACTATACCAAGTGTGGCGTGTAGTTTGTTAGCTAAAGCGCGGCGAGTTAGCTAAAACTAGTTCAACTCGCTGCATATTAATACTCAGTCTGGATACCAGACCCAATGATTCCGACTACTCTTCTTATCAAGGGTCCTACATATGCAGCAAGGTATGAGACGGAGAGAACCCCCCCCCTGCTTTGTGTTGGTCATTGTCTCGCAGGAATCTGGGGAATTCCTTTCAGACATCTTGGGGGGATGTGCTAAGTAACAATAGTCTGGAATATGTATAGGGATTGGACATGTTGGGGGGTACCCCTCGGTCTCATTTCTTGCTGGGTATAGGATCCTGTGTCACCCATAATCCACGTGACCAACACTCCCCAAGATTTCCGGGATTAGTCGAACCATTCCGAACTTATCCTGCCCATATTAAATTCAGTTTACCGTCAAAACCTTTTCTTCTATGCTCCTCAAAACTGTAAAAATCGTTACAAAGGTTAAAATTGGTAGCCAAATGGAAGGGGAGAGGAAAAAGACCATTAGCATGGTATCATTAATATTCGGGCATTTCTGGCCGCGTCTGTACCAAGAATTTTGTGAACTGTCTGTGGTATACCAATCGGAATACACCATCCACTGCAACGTAGAAATTAGGATCAAAAAATTGGAACATAAATTTGTTAAACTGAATGCATTTTAGTTGCAAATTTAATGTGTCTTAAGCAAATGTCATTTTTAAAGCTCGTATTTTAGAAGTTTAGTATGTATTTTTCAAAAACCGAACAAAATCTTAAGGATCTCATATCTTTTTTTAGAATCCAAATCGGGTGATTTTTTTAAAGCGCAAATGAATTTTTTATATGCAACGTAATCTCTAGGATTGAATGAATTTTTAAACGTCGAAATTCTTTTTAAAATAACAAAAATTTTACAATGTACAAATTTTATCGAAATTTAGACATTTTTTACAAAGTAACGGCTTATCTATTTACGGGAATCTCACTTTATCCGAATTAAGAACTCATCCGATCTGAGAAAGCATCCGAATTGAGAACGCATCCACAGCCGCGTATACAACGTATTCGATCTTTTAGACGGTATTCTGCGAAAGCCTCACAGTGCTTGAAGTATATTGTTTTGAAAAGTGAATCATATTTTTCCAAGATTGTTCTAATGAAGTTTCCACAAGTTGCTTTTATTCGTCGTTGCTTATTAATTTGGATTTATGTTAATTTGGATGCTCTGTCATTTAGGATGGCATGAGATATTGTGTAAGATACGTGCACCGAATAGCTGCTTTACGCTTAAAAAGTGTTCCCATTTCCAAAATATGTTCAATCTATTCTGTTCAAAATATTTTATTTCAATCTGAAAAAATTTGAACTTTAAAACTTCGTTGCAGTCTTTTTATTTTTTTGACTTTGAAAAAATTTACGTTCTTTTAAAATTCCTTGGAATCTAGAAAATACGCTGCGTCAATGAAAATTCATCTACTCTGTCTAACTTTATTCAAATCTAGAAAACATGTATTAAATCCTTACAATTTCGTTCTGCTTTTCAAAACTATATTCCAAATTTTTAAATTACGAAGTTTTGAAAATGACATTCGCTTTAAAACACGTTCAATTAAAAAAATGCTTTCCATTTATCAAGGCATGCTCCAATCTTTTCAACCCTAGTTCTGCTTCGTAATTGGGGAGTACTCCGACCGATATAACCCGGACAGTTCACAAAATTCTTAGTACAGACGCTGCTGGAGATACCCGAATATTACCGATACAATCCGAATGGTCCTTTTCGTCTCCCTTTACTCATTTGGCTACCAATTTTATTCATTTTAATCTTTGTAACAGTTTTTACAATTTTTGGAGCATTAGTAAAAAAGTGTTGACGTTAAACTGAATTTAATACGCACAGGATAATATCGGAATAGTTCCGGAAATTCTATTCCAAGAAATCTGGGGGAGTGTTGGTCACGTGGACATTGGGTGATACAGGACCCTTGATTAGAAGAGTAGTCAGAATAAATGGGTTTGGTATCTAGCCTGAGTTTTATTGTGCAGCGAATTGAGCTAGTTTTAGCTAATTCGCCGTTATTATCTCGCCGCGGCGAGACAATTAGTCGCCGCGGCGAGATCGTATCTCAAAAAATTTTTTTTTGCAAGTGGCACTCATACGCTTTCGTATAAAAACAGTTTAATTTAAAAAATATTTTTTCAACGGACAGGTCCTTATTTACAGTTTTTGAGATGAAGAAATGTACATGTAATATTATTCCACATGCTTTTCCACGAACAACCATTATTGCGACTAAGACAGGGTGTTTCAAAAAAGTATAAATTTAGACAGTTGTCTACAAAATAAAAGTTTGATTTGTTTCCATAAATCTTTTATTACGGATCCACGGACCTTTGGTTTTTTTGCTTTGTTTGCTATCACATCAATCACCAGCCGTTCTGCATGAGTGATCACAGGTGATTTACTTTTTCCAAATTTAAATTGGCTTGCGCACAGAGGTGAAAGGGTTAAAACAGAATTATAGACCGTGGTTGCAAAGTTTGGGCCTGTGCTTTGTTTCTCCTAAATTGCCAAACAAATTGAATTAACTGTTTGCCCTCCATACACCAACTATCTTTGGACCTTGAATTTGTCCTCGAAAAAAGTCAATGGTCCATGGAAATGAACACACGAATTTCCAATGATCTGACCTTGCACATTGCCGTGAGTTTTACATATTAAAAATGTTACTTAAGAGGGTTTCATCCTTCTGGATAATGATGAGGGTCACTCGAAATTTACAACCACGGTCTGTAATTCTGTTTTAACCCTTTAACCTCTGTGCGAAACAAGCGAATTTAAATTTGGAAAAAGTAAATCGCCGGTGCTCACTCACACAGAACGGCTAAGTATGTGATGGCAAACAAAGCAAGGTCTGTCGATACATAATGAAAGATTTCTGGAGACTAATATCTACAATATAGAAATATTGTAAACATTTTCTAAACGTATACTATTTGAACACCCTGTATGGTCACCAGATAAGAGAAACGAGAAATTTGAGATTATGATGTTTTTAAGTAAGAATTTAATGGCACTGACATATTTTCAGGGTGTTGAATCGGA
This sequence comes from Acanthaster planci, assembly GCF_054643075.1. Classification (NCBI taxonomy): domain Eukaryota; kingdom Metazoa; phylum Echinodermata; class Asteroidea; order Valvatida; family Acanthasteridae; genus Acanthaster; species Acanthaster planci. The sequence goes on along the minus strand of NC_141786.1, from coordinate 14,482,418 downwards.
GATCGCCAACGAGAACAATAACCGCGCCCCCGTTCCAAACATCAAACACCGTGGCTTGCTAGTAATGTGAAGAACCGTCTTGTGCAATTTAAAATGAGGCTAACAAATGTTTCAACAGTGTAATAGACTGACAGTTGACCACTGCAGGGCTGGACGTTGGAAGGATACTGGTCAGCCGTTGCCTTTACCGATGATGATCCGCCTTCTCATCGATAATTACGGGAAATTGCTAGACTTTGCAGTTAGTCGGCTGTCTTGTTTCAGCGGAGGATCAAAGATTTTTGCGGGGGGGGGTTGGAAAGTTTTGTTCTTGGAGAGATAACTACATTAGCCTTTTAGAAGCATGGTGGACACAGTAAAAGGGCGTTATTTGGTTTGGGTAAAATCTTTTGTGTTTGCTCCGCATTTACCCACATCAAATTGCGCCCTCCTATTGTGTCCGCCATGCTTCTACAATTCTAATGTAGTTGTCGCCGTTAGTGAATCCATTTAATATCTTTTAAAAATCAAAACCTTTAAATGTAGGCCTCTGAAAAGATACATTTTACTGTGAATGCTATTCTCAAGATAAGCGCAGTATCCATTTAGGAGCAGCCACGTGCTCAAAATTACACGGAGTAGCGACGTGGATAAAAAAAAATCCTGCTTCTGCTGGCTACTGTACAATCGCCAAAATTCTGGCTGTCCCGTACAGATGACGCCGCAAGGGATCTGTTTGCAACTAAAAGAATTAATTTGTAAAATGGACTTGCTTGGACAGAACAGCAAGATCAATTCTGTCAATCTCGGTCTTGAAAGCGCCAAGAGTCGCAGAACATCTGACGTCCACAAAAACCCTCTGATGACGCCTGGTGAGGAAGGATTCAATCCAGGAGTGGATGTTATTCCGAATGCCAACGTGAAGGAGCTTAGCAAGAAGTCTACGGTGGGGAACGGTGTCAAACGCCTTGCTAAAATCCATTATAATGAGGTCGGCTTGGCCACGGTTGTCTAGAATACTGTGAAGATCATTTACAAGGGCAGAGAGCTGGGTTTCACAGGATCTTCCTTTCCAGAAGCCATGCTGTTGATCGGCTAAGATCCCAAACTTCTCAAAATGACTCATGATGTGGCTATGAATGATGTGTTCAAGCAGCTTGCAGATGATTGACGTCAATGAACCCGGACGGTAATTTGCAGGGTTGGCACGGTCACTTTTCTTGTAGATAGGTGTGATATTGGCCTTCAGCGAATCTCTAGGAAGAGCACTGCTTGAAACAGACTTCTGAAATAATTTCTGTAGTATGGGAGCAATACTGGTTGAGCAAGCCTTCAAACACGCGCTGTGATTTCATCTGGGCCAGCAGCCTTGCTAGGATTGAGCTCAGCAAGAAGTTTCTCTATGCCATCAGTAGCGATACATAAATCAGAGATGTCAGGAGTACTGCTGTGTCCTAAGTGAGGGAAGTCTGTCAGCCTCTCTTTGGTAAAGACGGAGCAAAATTGGTGGTTTAGAGCCTCTTTCCTTAGCACTGGAAAGAACCTTGCCGCCAACTTGTAAAGGTGACACACCAGAAACTTCTTTCCTTCTAGACTTAATAAACTTCCCAAAAGGTTTGGAATTATCTGTTTTCAAGCTGGCACAAATAACATCTCTAATATAAGACCTATAAGCTCTTCTAATCTTTCTCTCGACGTCTCGACGAAGCTTCTTGAATTTAGACCAGTAGTCGGCAGAACCAACTCTTTTGGCCTTGTTATAGAGGCGTTTCTTCCTGTTCACTTCTCTCTTGATGGAGCTATTTATCCATGGATGTGAGATATGACTGGAAGTCAATCTGGCAGGGATGTTTTTCTCAATAGACGCTGAGAGTGCTGTTATGAATAAGATATACAGGTCATCAATTGAGTTGGTACTAACAACATTCTCATCCATCAGGTCAGAGTTAAACTTAGTCATGTCGGCATTTATCCCAGTAAAATTCCCTCTGTTGTAGTGGAAAACTCTGCGTCTCGGAGGTCTGGTGATCTTTGGTTTAAGGATAGCACCCGCAGTGACCATATCATGATCACTTAACCCCATGCATACACGAACATAATCGGCTGCGGCAGGTGTGTTAGTAAGACACAGATCAAGGATGTTCTGATCTTGGGTGGGCTCTCTCACCAATTGATGCAAGTTGTGGTCATTAAAGGTATCGATCATGTGTTTACTGATAGCAGGATATTGACCACATGGCTTAAAGTTAAAAGCAACAGACTCCCAGTCAACATCTGGTAAGTTGAAGTCCCCCAGGAGCCAAACACTAGCATTTGATGGAATTTTGGCAAGTGACTTATCAAGCTCCTTGGCATAGTCAATATCAGAAGGTGGTCTATAATAAGCCCCAATATAAATTGGGGAAAGACCAGTAACACTAATTGTAATCCAGATAAGTTCACAATCAGTCTGTAAGCCTTTGTCAACAGAAGCAATGAGGTTATTTCTGACGGCAATAAACACTCCACCACCTCCACCGGGCTTTTACGAAGAGGTCTTCAGATGTAAGCAAAGCTTCAAAATTTGGAACCTTATTTTTGACACTGCGGCAGTTGTAAATAATCTTCAAACTGGTAGTACGCTGTTTGTGCACAGGTAATTTCCTATGTGGTTGTTTCCTTTGGCTTTTAGGACTAGAGAAATAGATCGGTTCACCCAAAGATGAACCAGAATGGACGCTATCAAAAGACATATCAGTTAAAATACTCCCTGCTTCCAAACTGTTCGAAAACACCGTAACCATTAGATACGTCAAAACCCTGTAGACTTTCGAAAAGTGAAGTTGAAAAATTTGGCAAACCACACTGTAGGCACGTCCAGGAATATGATGGGTGGTCTCTTAAAATGTTGTACAACTGGTCATTCATCTTAACGCAACTAACATGAAACCAGTCATTACACTGGTCACATTCAATGGCTTTTTGACCCCATTTATAGCAGCTTTCTGGCATACCTGAGAAGGATACTTCGGTGGCTTGGGACCTGGATTCATTTCAATATCTCCGGCCAGGAGAACGATAAGACAAAACTGAATTAGGTTCTTGCAGTCAACAACAACTGGGTTTAATATACTGGGTCTGGTGTAGCGAGAAGAACAATAGAAAGAGCTCACCAGGTTCACCTCAGAGGCAGCATTGTGGTTCAGTGGAGCTGTCCAATGCACTCTCACGAACGGATTGGTAGGTTGTAACACTTCTGGGTCCCAAGTAGACATTTTGACGCGAACAGAAATCACAGTCATAAGTAGCATAGTCCAATATGTCCTTATCGAACGTATAGAACACCGATGACGCAGTACTGGAAGTTTACACGTAGACCACTGAGTAAAAATCCAAGATGGCAGGATGTACACACTCAAAGTTAAAAACAAAGTCCTTTTCAAATTCATCAAAAACGGGTTAAAAAGCAGAATACGCGATCCAACAAGTACTTGAATTAATTAAAATACATTCGACGCTAAAAAGAGTAAGGATGGCTAAAACTAAAAGAGAAAAACCGCAACCAATCCCTTGCAGAGCGCCACCTTGAGTTCATTTCCCGGTCATGTCTGTAGCTCAGTGTCCCAATAAACCCCTGTAAGACTGTTTTGTGGTTGGCAATACACCCATGGGGTCCCCTTTCTTTCTACTATTCATTGGTGCTGTGAAAGTACAGTAATACCAGTCACAACCCAAATAGCCGTAACCTGTCGGCACATGTCCGTTCACAGAGAGAGATTACTGTGAGAGGTCATATGGGGAACCAGGGAATACTTGTCTTTAAACAGGCCGTACCCTGCAGCGGTCAAAGCTAGGTTAAAGGGACTTGGTAGTCTTAAAGGACATAAGTAGCTCGAGGATTACAAAAAAAATTCAGCTTAATTCAACCCAAAAAAAAGGGTCATTTAAAAATACGATGACCAGTTATGCGCTTTTTTATCTCGGTGGTTTACTGAAGGGCGCCACTGGCAGACAACTGAACCTTGCTATCCTGGAATTGCTGTTGTTACGTATGGAAACACCCGCAAACTATAAGCCTGGTGCATCACATGCAGCAGCACTGAAGATCAATCAATGAAAAAACACAGAACGTGAAAAAAGTGGGACAGAAAAAGAGAGTAACCAGCAATTAACAAGACAGGGGAAACCATAGTTGCATTGTTATACAGAGAAAGTAAATTGTGCCATATTTAATTACATTCCAAATCTTGAAATGAGGGCCAGAACAAAACCAAATATATTGAAGATAATACAACTTATACAATCATAAATTAATGAATCGGCCGATTCGTTATCAATGGAAGGACTGGAGAACATAGGAAGAAGACAGAATGCCATGTCGCTCTGTTAGCTGATGGTCCTGGGCGCGGCGTGACATGTACGCATAGTACAGCCTCCGGTTGCTGACGTCACTTCTTTTGTGCTGGTCCACTGATTGGGCGTGGCCGATTGGCTTGGCAGAGGACAGACAGGGCTCATATCAGTCTTGACTAGCAAGGAAGGGTCTTGTGGGCACAGACAAGGTGTTGCTCCGTGCCTAACTGTTCATGGTGTAGGTTAAAGTGACCTGTAATGGTGTCTTGTGGGGGTGAAACGGCCAGGGTGCAGAGATGACTAGCCGCACCCATGTGGACTGACCATGTAGCTTGACTGCAACAGTTTGTCTCCAGCAAATGTCAGCGGTCCGCCAGCCAAAGGTGATATGGCTAACAGCTTGGTAGGTACTTGGTTGGTAAGGGAGGGTCTACCCAGTTTATACTGGACCAGTACATACCTACTATCCACTCAACTTGGATTTATACAAAAGGAATAGTTTAAGAGATTTGGGCCCTGGCTGTCCTAGCCTGGCCAGGAGTGAGGAATTCAAATCCCTGATTGTAACAATATCAATGAATCGGCCACAAAAATAACAAGAGACCGTCAAATGCAATTGTCATTTCATTTAATAAGGAAGTTAATTAGTAAAAGAAAAATCTTTCAAGCAGAGATTTTCGAACTTGCCTGTATCACTTCCCGTCCTGGTGGACAATCAGTAAGACAAGGCAGCCAAATGAGAGTTGCAGACAACTTCACCATCACGTTCTCTACTTCAGCGACATTCAATCGTTGAAGAAACCGTCTGAAAAAATGTATACAGTGAATGCTATGTGGGGATGGATGAAATCCACAGTCATCGACATCTTCAGGAATATGAATTTGCTCATTCACTGAAATGCATGCCAGCCGTGAACAAGACATTTTTTGTAGTGGTACTACGCTTATCTTGAGAACAGTATCCACAGATTCCTTTAAGACTTTACAGTGCAAAGGTCTCAGAATTTCCTGTCAATTTGGAATGACAAAGGGAGTCTAAACAATAAATTGTTGTGAATATACAACATTACAAGACTAAATTGTGTTTGGTAGTGACATCAACGATACAGACACATGAATCAACCAGTTTTTTTTTTTTTCTGTAGGGTAGCAGAAGGATGCCTCATCTATGTGAAGAGATTAGAAGAATGAAGCATACATGGTACAAGGCAAAGTACCCGGTCATCTCATGGAATAAATTCTGTTCTAAAGTCAAAGCCGTGAACAGACTTGCTGATGATAATCTCATCAGGACCGCAGCTGTCTTTCTGACAGATATGAGTGAGGTATGGATGGATGTCAACCACTATTACGTGGAAGATAAAATAAAGAGTAAAAAAGGTCTAGAGAGTCAGAAAATTTGAGCTGTGGGTTTTTCACCTCTACTGAAATCCATCACATTTTGACATTGTTCTTGAAAAATGCCCTCCATTGTCAAGAGAGCATACCCTAAATCATTGCTGGGGGTGAACCAAGCAACATTGCAACAGCTTTTGCCATGTCAGAGTTGGTTGCACTATGAGGGTTCTAACATAAATTGTTAATGTTTCTCAAACAGTAGTACATGAATAGTAAAACTTTTTTTACGTTTCAAACGAAAGAAACTGTTCATGATCGCCATATCATATTTGTGTACTACAGATATACTTCAAGAAGCAATGTGGGGATATGGACTGGGTAGTTCTAGAGCCGAGGTGGCTCAGTTGTGTCATCATTGGCCGGATGTTTGCAGGAGAAGACTTCCCTGGTCACAGTGATCGTCTTGACAAGAAGCAGCTATATTCAATTTCTGATATCAGAAAATTGTTGAAGGATGTTGCTAATGTGTACAATTTGTTGGATCTACTGCAGCATTTAGAGTTGATCTATCACTATAATGAGACCCATTATATCATACCAGCCAGATTACCTACCAATTTGGACCCGGTGGTTTGGAGTAAAGATACTCGTTTCACCGAGTATTATGGGCGCAGAGTTGAGTGCAGGGATATTACTGACATCTTCTCTCCTGATGTCTTTCCTTGTCTACAAGTACGAATTATGAGATGGTTTTGTGATGGACATGGAAAGGTAGCTATCTCAAGGCAGTCACTCAAGTTTTCGGGAAAAATTGAAGGTATGATTCAACTTACTGGTAATCAAAAGGCAATTCACATATGTGTACGAGGACGATCAGGCAAGGAAGATAGGAGTGCATGTTACTTCCAACTGGAGCATGTGTTGGGGATGGTCCTGAGTGAGTTGGCACAGAGATCACCAGGTACGGCCATTAACATCTGCTACCTGAGTCCAAGATCACTGCTACAACATGAAGACTTGGGAGATATCTTATTCTACACAGAGACAGATGTAGAACTTGCTAAGCAAGGAGTAGTTGTACACCCTCAAACAAGAAATACAGAGCTAATTGCTGATATATTCTGTGCTGGGTATGACAGCACGTTCCTGCGGCGTGAAGGGTTAGAATGCAACAGCTCTTGGCTTCTAGAGGAAGACTTACAAGCTCTGTGCAGACGCTTAGATGTCATCCATCCACTGGGGCAAGATTACAGAGCACTGGCTGAGGCACTGGGGGTGTCTGAGTCAGAGCTTGATTACATCTATCAGATATGTCTACGAAGAGACTCTTCACCAACAAGGGCATTACTAGACCGTTGTCAACCGACTGTTGGACAACTCAGGGCTATTTGTCGACATCCTGGTCTAGTGGGCAACAAAGAAGCAACAGATGTCATTGATGCAATGCTGGAAAGATTTGGGCACAAGGTAAGCTTGAGGATCAAAAGACAGAACAAACAACAAAACAAACTATCAGTTCTGTCACTTTATCACAGACCTTTTACCTAGGAAATAACTAAGATTTGATTTTCAAGGCATCTTCAAAGAAACTAAAGTTGAGGTTTAAATTTAATAAAGGATAATTTCTGGTGTTCACGTCCATCTAAAATGTTGGCTGAATACAATGCACATACCATGACAGAAAATCATTTTCTCTCCAGGTGAATGACGAAGAATCCAAGATTACAGCTGGTAAGGCCTTAAATTTCTATGTCAGTTGTTTCAAATTTAGTTCCACCTTACGTTGGTACATTCTGAACAATTTCAAATTAGGCCAGAAAGTTACTGAAATAAGATTATCCTTTTTTCTTGGTAGAGGATGGTTTTAAACCTAACAGTATCAGTGTTGAGATACTGGTTTGGCGGGAAGACTTAAGACAACAAGCAAACAACTTGCGGGGGGTATTAGACCCAGCGTCACTCTTAGCAGGATGCGCCCATCTGTTTGATGCCAGTGACCAGGAAGAGATTGAAGCAACTCAGCAAATGCTGGGCAGGACCAAGGCAGTAGATAGAATGCTATATAAAGTCATCAAGTCGCAGCGAGTGGAGCTGTACCATGAATTCTATGGAGCACTAGAGATGCAGCAGAACATGGGAAAAGGTAAACTCTTATATCACATTACATGTATACATGTATACTAACTTGGAGGATACATGTTGACATTGACAAAATCAACTACCTCCACTGCAATAAATTATTACTGTTAGACATCATTACCCCATATGCTAAACTAATTAAATCATGAATAAGGAAGGTTCTGTTCAAACAAAAGTATTCACTGGTTCTCAGTGAACTATCGTGTTAGATATGGTTGACCAATGTAAGTTACTTCCACAAGGCTATTTACAATATTACGCAGAGTGGTATGAGTGACTGGATAAATGCTAACATTTGAAATAGAATTACAGTAGTTCTGTATTATTTATCAATCGAGAATATGTACAGATACATAATTACAATTAACTGCCAAGATAAACCCAGAAAGTAAAACTGTAAAGTGGAGAGGTCCTCTTGATAAGTGCAGCCTGAACAAAAGGAGATTTTCTGGAGCAACGTCACAATCTATGACAAAAATTGTTTTACAGCATGGTCGCTTTTGTCAGAATCTATTAATATGCTCTGGTTCAAATGTTCTTTGCTCTCCTCTATTTGTTTTGAAGTTGTTGATGCTTTAACTGAGGTAATTCCCAATTCTGAGGGGTCTTACAAGGACTACATTATACCCCCTGCTAAACCTTCAGCAGCACAACTAGACTCAAATAATGTAAGTATATAATTACATGATGTATAATAATCATACCAAAGACGCTATCACTTCCAGACTTGTAAATAGAAAACATAACTGGATGTTGTCCAAGGCCCCAAAACTTGTAAAACAAAAACTTTTAAGTTGTGAATTGCCTATAAAATATGTTAAATAAACCATTAAATGGACTATACATTACAAAAATGGTTGCTTGTAGAAGTGAAGGTGTGAAGAATAATTGGTTATGGGCTTGAAGAGAAGAGTTCTAGCAACTGCTGTCTAAAAATACAATTTTTCCCTTATCACTTTTTAGAGCTACTGTATGTGGAAAGAGAGCAAGGGATTGGCCTATGTGTTGAATAACAGTGACTTCCATGGCAAGAGAAGGCAGGGTTCAGGGGTGGACCTAGGTAACATATGTCATGTCCTACAGGAACTGGGCTATGTGCTGCAAGTGCACACTAATCTAACAGCTAAGGTAAGCACATTAGTATGGCTAGCTTCAACTTCAACTAGCTTCAACTCTGTCTCTGGCCATCTCAGGTAAAAAACAGAGATATTCAGAGGTTTAACAAATGTAAAAGTTGAAAAATTGTTTATTAAATTCCTTGTCTCAGCACATTGATATACTTTGAATGTACAGTGTATTGCATAGTGAAATGTGATGAAGCCCTGCACAAACTTCCATTGAGTAAAAACTCTCCGAATTCCTCAGATTTGGACTTTCTATTCAGATCTTAAGTGGCAGTATCCAGTGTTTTGAGCATGGAGAAAAACCTTCATCCTTATTCACAATAAACAATGCTTTGGACTGGAACTATACCCAGTAAGATCACTGTAATGCATAGTGAAGGGTGTTGATGCATTATGATTAATGTTCCTTTTTCTCACCAGGATACACTGGACAGCCTGGCTAGGTTTGCCCGTCGATTTGATGGTACTGAGTTCTGCTCAGCTTTGGTAGTTCTTATGAGCCACGGCAATACTGGTGTCATCACGGGAGTGGATGACAATTGCATTAAACTGCGAGACATTTACTCTCTATTTGAGGGTCATCGCTGCCCGGTTCTACTTGGCAAACCAAAGCTGTTTTTTATTCAAGCCTGCAGAGGAGGTAACAACCAAGACTACGTGCCGATTTCCTTTTCTAGAAAGACTTCACTGCTCCTAAATAGAGATACCAAATATGTCTACCAATTTTGACAAGAAGTTTGGCTCTATCTTTGGATAAAATTAGCTAGAACAGAAAAAATCTCTACTTCTTTTAATCTGAAACTCTGTTAAAAACACAGCCTGTGATCATAGGCTGTGTTCTTAGCAGAGTTTTAATTTAAGCAGTATTTCAGCTAATAGATCAATTTCAATTTCCCCCAAGATATCAGGACACAGCTTGTTGAGGCTGACAGTGATGTCACCGAGTTAGAGCCTGAAGATCATTCGGATGAAGAGATTATCACAACCAACTTGCAAGCCGACTATTCATTTGCTCAAGATCTGCCTGGCAATGCTGATATGTTCTTTGCTTATGCAACTACAGAAGGTATACAAGAAATAAATTGATTGAAAAATTTGTTGAATAGCATTCAGAAACAAGTCTCTGAAATGACTGTTAGAAAACAGTGAACATATGACAGTATCAACAGAACATCAAATATTGAGCACTTGTTTGGAGTCCTACTTTCTGGAACTTCTGAATGTCTTATTTAGTGTCAGACTAGAACTTGCATTTACCCATACTTAAGTTGTTTTTAAGATTTATGAAGTGTCTTTTTAGTGAATTTGGCAACTATGCTTGTCGTCATAGGTAACATATCCCTTCGTAGTCAAGTTGCTGGTTCTTGGTTTATTCAAGCAATTTGTGAGGTGTTCATCAAGTGGGCTGCACAAGATAGCCTTGATGTACTCATGAATAAGGTAGGCTGTCAACATGGGACATGTACCACTAATTAATGCCCAATCCATTATAAATGAGTAATTTTTCTCAGAGTGAATTCTCCAAAACTTGTCACTCATGAGTTATGAGCCGTCAGATTCAGATAGTTTTGCTGATATGTGTTAACACATAACTGTCTTGACCACCATGCTTGCTTGTTAACAGGTTACCAACAGGGTGGCATGTCAACGAGGTGAGATTCGGGATCCTCTGACCCACAAACTAAAAGCTGCTTCACAAACACCAGAATGCATCAAACGTATGAGGAAAAACATGTACTTCATGCCCAAGTATCCCAACAGTTCCCAAGCAGGTGCAACCTGGATGTAACCAAGTCAAATTGTCTCTGTAGACATGATCTCCCCAGTCCATCAAATACACCTTCTTGTTTTTTGACAAGACTAACATGGAATTCAAAAGTATCAATTTAATAGACTACAGTCATCAAATATGTACATGCACTTGTATGTGCTTTGTTGCATTGCATCAAAATAAATGTAACCAAATCAGACACAGTTTTGTTCATTGAGATATGTTATTCAGTGGGCGTCTGCACAGGTGCTGTGAGGCCCATTCACAACAAACTGGGAAGGGCAAGGTACATGCACTGTACCCTTCATTTTGTAATTGTAAGAACCACACCCACATTATAAGCATGCCAGTTAGGTTCTTGTATGAGGCCTGTCTACACATTCCTTTTTATGGCCTGTAAATATGCCCAACATTTAGAGTGAAAAGTCTGAAATCAGGCTTTTGCCTGGAAAGAGATATCTGTGATACCATATGAGTTTTGCGAGGACCCAAACAATATGGCAACTTGCCTTACTATGTTGTTTGACAAAGGGTTAAAATAAGTGACTGTGTTTGGATATAGTGAAACTGTAGTTGAAATGGGGGTTCACATGAAGGCTCGATGGACATGATTAAAAGAAGTTGAAATGCAATGGAATTGTAACTTTATCATGAGACGGATAATTAAATGGAAATGATTGTTACATGTTAAGTCTCCACAATTCAGTCAATTTTTTCAAAGAAAAATCTTCCATACAGTACTGTACCATTAGGGGCCCAGTTCATAAGTGGATGGCTCAAGCTACACACTGCATGTATAATCATGATTCAATTCCACACAGGCAATGGGATACAAGTGTACGCACTATCCACCTCTAAATCTGTTACTTGAAGCAGATAGCCCTGAATATTGTTCTCATGAAGAAAACTGGAGGGTGGTTGAAGGTGCCACGGACTGTTTGTCAGTCCATTCAGCACACTCACTTTCACCTGGTTAAGTGCAGGAATTACAGGTCATTCAAACTCACACACAGAATACGGTAACAATTTTGGAATCACATGTACATAGTATGCTTTTATTTCTTACAAGTTACATGTTAAAAATTGTTTACAAAACATTCTTTTTACAAAGCTTATACATGAAGTACTTGTTTGTGGCCTGCATTTTTGAAACTGGGTTTTTCTACTGTACAGTATTAAGCCTATTGGTAAAATACAGCAGTATATATCATGTAAAAATAAAAGTACATTTTCAAACCAATATAACAGATACATAATTTTCAAATAATCATTACACGAACATAACAGCGTGTCGAGTGTGCAACAAATTTGACTTGGAAAAACATACCAATTATGCCAAAGCGGAAGTTGTTACACAAACTGCATAACGGTTCAAAATGAGTTACACATCTAAATTCTCCGTACGTATCCACCCACTTGTTCCAGTTATTTAGACATGCACTGCCCTATGCCACTTAACACTGACCTTGCTCTATTACATTCATGTCAATGCTTAAACTGTTCCATTAAACACACTAGTCAAGGCTTTTGACTTGCCCATGTATTTCTATTTCCTAAAATGTATAGACTCTCGGATTTGATTAGAGTCTGTAACTAGTTTTTTCCAATTTTAGCAATGTTTTCTAACTATATGAACATGTGAATCTCTGTCAAATGCTTTAAGCTTTGTTAACTTGTACCTGGTAGTTTAATGTTCTAATAGAGATGTAAATTTGTTTTCTTATCTTGTTACAGTAAAACAGCCTGGTAGTTTGGTCCAGATGAATTTGGCTCTCTAGATATTAAGTGTTTGTCAGCAGTTCTAATTAATGCTTATCATGATTTTGTTTTGATTTACTGAGTGCTAAACAGAACATATAGAGAGAAAAGACAACTTTAAGAACTGACATGACTTCAACACCATGTTTCCTTGATCCAATTCATGTTATTGCTTTGTCTTACATACCATAACATGTACAGAATTTACAGCCTTTCAATAATTACAGCTTGATCATGGCTTTTTTTTTCATTTCACTGGTTTGAAGGCATTTGCGTTCTTGGCCTCTTAACTGGCAAGTTGAAGATGAGTTGCTCCACACAAACATTAATTGTGTGCAAATTTTCAAGTTCACTGAATGCTGATCTGACATCAGGTAACAGTGGTGCAAAAATTCAATGGTTTCACTAACTGCTCATAATGCTTTTCTATTGGATGTTATAAATGACATGAAACTGCAGCATTCGTAAGGGGCATCTAGCATGGTTGACAGTCATGAAATGGAGACAGAGGCACCTATTATCTCCAAAAATTGACCAATTATTGTCAAGCACTTGGGTCCTCAAGTTTAAAACATCTAATTCTACAATGAAGGTGCACAATCACCAAACTGCTTCAAGGATATACATGAACAATTTCTGTTTGTTTTTTCTGTCTGGGTGCTAGTTGCTTCAAAACACAAAAATAGAATCTGAAGTATTTAATTTGCAACATTGGTAGACTGATTGGCAAGTAACAGATATTTATCATATTCACAGTTTCATTTTTAAAAAGGTTAGAATTGGTTTCAGCACGGAGCTTAACAATCCAAGCAAAAAGCAGAATTATACACAACTAATGTGTCTTCATGTTATGCAGTGATTGCTGCATGCTGGAGGTTAGAGGTCACATCATCTTACAAAAATGGAACACAAGCAAGTCACACGCAACTGACAAATGCTTTTGTGCACACTCTGGCCTGAGAGTTGAATATTTCTAGTCTGGAAGCATTTCAAGTCCAGTTGCTGTTTGTCTGAAAGTTGAATATTTCTAGTCTGGAAGCATTTCAAGTCCAGTTGCTGTTTGTCTATGCTTCCTCTACTGCATAGCATGTGTGATGCAGTGAGAATGGTCACTTTGCCAATAGATATAATGAACTGCATGACTATTTGTTCATATATACATGTAGCGGGATCCCTGTGAGCAAGTTATATGCTTGATTTCTTTTTTTTATTTCTTGCTGTGTTCCAAGGGTACATATATCTGCACTCAACGTACATATATCTGCACTCAACGTACATATATCTGCACTCAACGTACATATATCTGCACTCAACGTACATATATCTGCACTCAACGGTTATTTGAGCCTTGGGTCCAGGTAAACAAAAACTCATGGGGCAAATGTTTGGCAAATCTTGTCAAATGTTGTCATGAAAGGCATGCTGGGATGTCTGCAATGTACATGTACAAACAGCTCGGCAGACATCTGATCCATTTTGTGAACATGTCCACAAATCTCACTGGCTTCCAACCAAGCTTTTTTCAATTATCCACAGCTATCATGCAACATGGCTTCTACACCAGTCCTTCAACCAATGTAGTTCTTGCAATATCTTTGGTGATGCTTTGATTTTTTGCACACACTTGATGGGCTGCCCCTCCCCCATCGCTGCTAGCTTCCTGCTGTATGGCGTACAACTTACATATTATACAAAGGCTTCTCCGCAAATTACACTTTTTAGAAAATATAGCTCTACACTTGTGATTTTGAGAATCTCTGAATACTTTTAAGTCAACAACCTTTGAAGAATGCCCAGTGACACTCATCAGAACACATGACAAACTTTAAACAATTTTTTTCGTTTTTTTCTTTTAAATTTTTTATGCTCCAGCCATGGGCTGACATGGATTTGTCCATACTAATAGACTTCCAGATTGCTGTACTCTGAACTTACTGATTACAGCAGCAGATATTTATTTGGTATATTACCAAACCCGAAGTAATTATTTCATAGAAAAATCACAGGTGAGTTCAGAGCACTTGGTTCGATACCCATGATTTCATACCTTCATAGTTTCTTTTCTCTCGTGGGCAAATGCCATTGGGTTGGCTGTGACGGTCAGTCCAGAGTCATTGGTGTCTTTAATGACCAATTTCTCTGGATTGACTTTGCTTCCTTTGTCTCTCTGTTGTCTAGCTGTGATGGGCAGTGTGGGATGCATGTAAGATGTTATGGGTGGTTTGCGTTGACTATCTGGTAGTCTCTTCACTCCACCTGAAAGCAAAGCAGGCACAAGAAACTTGGCATGTATAAATCATCCCTTGAAGCAGAGTCTCCATCACGAGGTTGGGAGGAACATGTATCTTTCTGGACACATTAGTAGGGTGCAAGGAGTCCTCTCTGTTCATACCCACTTTTACTCTGCAAGAGTAACAAGAATGCTAAAAAAATCTGAAACATTATTGAAATCTTGCAGGGAAAGCGTACAAGTACTGCTTCGAACCATTTATGATGAACCCCCCCCCCCACATTTTAAGACTGATTCACATACATGCCCAACTATGAATGAACATACACATAGGCATAGGCCCTACATGCAATCACATTCAAAGGCTGGCTTTTGCCATAAATGTCATGTGACAAATTTCCTTCTCATTTGTACACAGAATTAACTGTCTATGCAAGAAACCATTCTCATTCTGGCAATTCACAATGAAGTGTACCACCAAGTATGTACCTTGACTGACATAAGCCACCTTCAAATTAACAGTGTATTGAATATTTTACCCAGTATTCATCCTAATTATGGTATAAATACCTTGTGTATTACCATAAAAGATCACAGGAGCGCTTGTTATTTACAAAAAAAATTCACTTACAGGGTCCATAGATTTTTTTGCCACTTTCTTATTTCTTAATGCACTTCTTTATCGCATGCTGTGATGTTATTCCGGTAAATCACAGTTCAATTTTAAGGGTTTTCTGTTTTAAATGTGAACCCGGAATTCTATCATGTAAAAATCTGCAAGAAAGGGTTTCTCGGCTGCTAACTGCCATACACACATCAGCGAATCACAAAAGATACAAAAATTTACCAATTTCAAATATAAAAATTTGGCATGTTTGAGCTTAAGTAGCTGTAACGCAGCTGCAGCATCTGCTATTGAAGGTAGAAATTTGCATCAATATAAAAAGTTTCAAAAGGAGTCCATCAGCCTTAATTAAAAGTTAAAACCCACATAAAGATAGTTCAAGGATTCTATGAAAAAGTTACAATGCACAGGTCCAAAACATAAAAAAAACCACTTAGTGAGGTAAATATCAATTCAGTTTGTTCATAATGCCATCAGAACACTTTGCTTCTCAAAGGTAACTCCAGTTGGTGTCATGCACTATAACTCACTCATATGCTGTCCCTTCACAAAGCATGCTCTGCAGATTTAACAAGAGAGTGCCCTTTGAAACATGCCTAAAATTCAGTCCGAGTCCCCTCTCCACAACCGCTGGTGAAGGCTCATCTCATTTTCACATTACAAGGAAAGGAAATGCAAAGCATTCTGGGTCACCACTAGCCACTATCCCCACACTGTATGAATGTTGAGTTTGACCTCTGTTCCCCAGTTCAACTAAATTACTGCAATGAGAAATCAAAAAAATCAGCTAAACAACTAGCACCCTGGAAATGGTGGCAGGTTATCAGAAGCAAAGAAATCTTGAGTAGGAAAAAGTCTTTCGGGGAAATTACATTCCTAGCCAATGTTGCAGGCCCTACAATTCATCATTGGCGGCTTTTTATTGAATATCTTTGGCAGCATGTTACCTTGTTTGTCATGTCTATGGGACTGTTCATGGGACTCACTACGTCCACTACTGCTGATGTCCCGCCCATGTCCATTAGTAGTGGCATTAGATGGAACCATGCCCCTTCTATTGTGCTTCTTCCCTGCAAGATATCAAACATAATTGCTCTCAGTGAATAGGCAAGAAAGCCACAGTTTTACAATTTTTACCTTCAATTTCTAGGGTTTGCAGAGGACAAGTTTAAGCACTGTGTATTTCTCTTTGCAATGTGTCTTGATTTACTGGGAATTCCTCCTTTGGACTTTAGAATACGGAAGATTTGCCATATAACATTGAAGTTGATCTCATTCTTGAGTTGTGTCGTTCTGACAAGAACTAGTTGTTTCCAGTCTTTTCCTTTGGGTTTTGTTAACAAAAATGTAATGATGCATCTTCTGAATCTGCAAAGAGAGTTAACCAACGACTCCAGTAAACAAGGAAAACATTTAGTAAAATTACAAAGAAATCAGAACATGATCCAAGCAGAATGCAGCTTGTTAACCCAACCTTGAACACAGCTTTTTATGCTCAAGGGCAATCCATCTAAGCATTGATATTTGAATGCTGCACAGCTTTTCATTTTATATTCATTTGTCGTAAGACCATTCAGAGAATCAACAAAGATTAAATGTACATGCGTACATATAGCAGAAAATGGCATTGTACAAAGCAGTTGCAAAATAAACATATCTAACAATGCGTACCTGAATTGATTATGGTATAGAGCAGCAGTGTGCAGTTAATGGGTAGATACTCGATTCCCTTAAGGGGCATGGGAAATAAAATACTACATAATCTTGACAGCTTGAACCTTCAGGGAATAACTTAAAAATCGAGTTATCGGAATTTCAAGCTAACAAAATTTACCAGGTCATGTAGTCATACCAGGCCTTTGCATGGCATACGTAGGCAAAAGCAACTCACTTCACAGGAAGGCATTTTTGTAGTTATTTCCTTTGCTTTGTAAATTCTAATGGTGTACAGTTTTCAAGATGTATTTTTGCATCGGGGAGATGTTAATTTATATAATGGGTTTTTGCCCTTACCCAACGTATATATCAATAAACACTGTATGCTCAGCGCTTGTCCGAGAGCTTGCGAAAAAAGTCACAAGCACTAAGCATACAGTGTTTATTAATATATACGTTGGGTAAGGGCAAAACCTGTTATATAAAGTGTACAGTTTTGCTCATGAATTATCGTTTTTCTAAGATTTAATGTTGTTACCTAAAAGTTTCTTTTCTTTTGGTAACAAGCAATAAACACTGCACCTTTGAGGGGCGTAGCTTTCATGTTTGATCTATTATTGTAACAGTGCAATGCATAGTGCATAGTAGGGGTATGTTTTCACTTGGGCTTCTCTAGTATGTGCAGTCATATGACCTTTCCTTCTGTGGTCACATGATATGGCTGCCTCTGAGTCAGTGATTGAACTGCCTGCTGGAGGGCTACAATTGGGATCCTGGTTGCAATCAGGCTAGCTTGAAAGCCAGGATTTCTTGCAGCTAAGGATTGGTTTCATTTATGCAGTGTGCATATAAGTAATCATGGCGTGAGAAGATCAAAGTGCGCAAGGCAAAGCCGGCTGGCTTACAGTGAATTGCATACGCAGTGTATTGTGACTGGTTCTTTTTGTCAATTCATCTGTGATCTAAATTCATCTGTGACTCAAAACGTATTTTTCTCAGACTTTTCTAACAATTTATCGGAAAGTAAGAAATGTTGTGGGTAATAAAATTGACAAATTGAAACAAGGTACCGTAATCAGTGGTTAAGCTGTGGGTAACTGGGTACTCAATATGGCCCTAGTATATTGTACTGTTAAGTGATAAACATTATTAGAAAACTACAACAAATGGTTAAACGTAATGATGACATCACAGGCCTACATGGCAGTGTTGCAGCCCAGTCCATGTAGGCTCAAGCTATTTCAATGACACTGGTAACTTAAGGCTAAATTTGTGGTAAAATTGACAAACACAGTCAGACAAACATGATCAGCAATGTCAAAAGGTAATGTGATCTGTAGTTTCACCAAAGTTCAATAATGATTTACCAATATCATTTCATACCATGGCGCAAAATTTACCGATAAATTCTGACACCCTAATAAGCAATTCTCCAAGACAGTTGATAATTTTTATCAAATTCCAATATCCACACTTTGTTAGGTTCTCGAGCTAGGTTGGTGAAAAAGGAATGGTTTTTTTGTTAATTTTGTTTTGTTTTGAAGTTTTGATGTCTGAAGGTGTCTTACATGTTCTAAAATAAGTGACTCTTGAGCCAACAACTTGCATCCCAGAATTCTGAAGGCGTCTTACCTGTTCTAGGATCAGTGACTGTTGAGCCAACGACTTGCATCCCAGAATTCTGAGCGGCTGCTGCTACTGCGCTAGCAAAATCAGCGTCAGTGAAAAAAGAGCCCTCTGAGCTCTCACTGACGCTGCTATGACGACCACTACTAGAGCTGCCATTCATGGAGGACCAGGAACCAAGCATTGCATCTGAAAAGTATGGGTACATTCAGTTCATTTTATAACTTGAGAAAATTATACCACTTTGCTAGCTTTACTCCATGTACAGTTATTAAATTGCTAATTTTTGAATATTTTACTATTGCAATATACCAAAACCTGCTTAGAGCTTATTATGCTCAATTTCTACTGTGGAATACCAAAAATGTCCCTAGGTGTTTAACCACTACCAGCTGGGGACTCCGGGATCGGAGCCGTATGGTTTATATGTGTGGCCGGGGTCTCCGAACTCGGAGAAAGGAAACAGGGCCCTGTAACAAAAGACCGTACTCCACGAACAAAAGACCAGGCTGCTGGGCATGACCAGCATTTTTCACTCTCAAAAGTGGTGATAATCCAGCATTATTTTGAAACCATATACCAGGGTTTGGGGTATTTAGAGCAAGCGGATTACCACCGCGGACAAAAGCTCTCCACCACCACAGCGATGAGCCACAGAGCACCGCTGCATGCTAATCTGGCCCCTATTGAAAAGAGGTCAGCAGTGCACTGAGCCAGGTTCGTGAACAAAAGACAGCTGTATAACACCGCACAATCTGGGCTCTGTTTACAAGGCTGCAGGCCTGGCTGAAATATTCGGGCATCAATGAAGGTCACATGTCAACTTAGAGTAGTGCCTGAAGATTACTCCGTGCAGCTATAAACGACTGTTAAATGGAATGATGAATTGTTGAAGGATTTTGAAAACGGAAAAAATGATAGTCATGCCGGCCCAGCATCCTCAACGTTGAAAAATGCCCCGGTCCGAAGTGGTTAATAGACTATATGCATCAACAAGTGCTGGTTCACCGATCAAGGTGTGAACTACTAATGACCATAATAATTCATTTAAAAATACAGAAAAGAAAAGCATAAGCCTATTTGAAGTATCGCAGACAAAATAGGAGGGCGCTATTTGGTTTGGGTAAAATCTTTAGTGTTTGTTTGAAATAAGATCTACTTCAAATAGCACCCTCCCATGGTGTCTGCCATGTCTTAAATAGGCTAATGGTGTGTCTATGCTCATGAAAAGTTTTGATGAAATCAAATGCAACATGGAAAAAAAATTGACTTACCTGTGCAGCTGCTCTCTGTCTCCAAGTCTGTCTCCAGCTCATCTCTGATTGGCAGATCCATCTCTGATAGGCAGAGAGACTGAGGCTGATACACGGGATCATCCATATCTACATCAAACATTCACAGAGTGGCACTAGAAAATTTCATTGTATGAGACAAATACCTGGCCTAGTGGCAGTTGGCATACACAGTTATGAAATTTCAATGAAGTGACCCACTTTCCAACACTTTTCACAACTGTGAACTTTTAAAAAGATAAATATGCAATATGGCAATTTCCTTTAACTCATTGCACTAGGAATGCACTTGATGTAATTTAGGATTAAGAAAAGACATGGGCAAAATGTGAAGGTGAATTACAGCCTTAGATGTTCAAATCACATCCCAATTCCCTCCAAATTAGCATCTCTTTCGATTGAATGTTTCTTAAAATCACCTCACAAGATATTTATTTTCTGGCATTACAGAATATAGCCGGACATATATGTCTGTGCAATGCACAAAAGAGAGTTGGTTTTGCCTCTGGGTTTGAAAAGCGTTGAACGCCAAGAACTGGGAAGACACAGGCAGTTGAAGAAAAGGGAAAAGGCCTTGTGCATGCAGTGATAGAGCTGGCTGTAGTCATTCTAGCCTGTGACAGCACACTGAAAAGTCCACTTTCTTTCAAAGAATTTTTATAAAAATTGATTTATAGATTTAAAGAAGTACTGTTACAGAAAGGCCTCACAGGTTCAACCTTAGAAGAGATTTCAGGCATCAACCTAGTGCACTGCAAGGTGCTACAAGGTTTTCCAGAGTCTTTACCTCTTAGAGTTTTATCTACAGTTTTTTACCCTGGGTTAGTTTGACTTCCTTAAATTTAAATTAATAGTATCACAAGGTATGCAAGACTTTTAATGTGTGGGCAAGACTTCTTGAAGCCAGACAAGTGAGTTTTGCAAGAATGTATTGTTATTGCATTTAATAAGGAATTAGGCCTACAGTTTGTAATAAAACAGGCAGAGCATGCCTCAACTTGCAAGGCTGTTTCCAATTAACAAAAGTCTAATCGTCTGATTGGTGGGAAGTTGGAGAGAAAATAAGTATTAATGAGGGTTTAGGGCAGACAAAACTTAGGATGTGGTTTGGAGACAGTGAAGAGATTATCCTGGATCTGAATTTTGAAGAAAAAAAAAACGTAAATTTAAGGAATTGGGATGTGATTTTCAACATCCTTTGTTTACATTCACATCATTCTGATGACCATGACCATTCTAAACACAAAACCCATCCAGCTTGTTTCTAGTGCTATTTAATTTGTCACTGGTCCACATTTCATTGTAAAGTTCTTTGCAAGTGTAGGCCAAAAAGGCATGAGATATTTAAATGTGAATGTTTAAAATGTTACAGCTATTGTCCACTCATAATGAGGGAAAAAACAAAGGTCCCTTTCCAAGTGTGCTTTAGGTTCATTTTGCATATGTCACAGTATTACACCTTGTCATGAAGTCATCCAATATCAGTCATAAGCTACATGTATGCTGAGTCAATTCAAGCAACAGACTACATGGAGTCCAACTGTGGCAAAGGTAAACCTACAAGGTTGTCAGTCCTTGCTGTTTCAATGTTTGAGACCTGATTTGTATTGCACTTATGAATGACTAGACATGCATGAGGTGATTTGATAAAGACCATGTGAGTACGGTTACTACTGTCATGAAAGAACATTACAAAATTAACATAAAGAAAGGGAAGTCCCAATGTCACGCCTACCTATTTGCTTGGACTGCGTTCCCACGGGGGACATGGGTGCATAATCATTATCCGATAGTATCTCACTCTGTGACATATCATCATTAAACTCCAACAACTCCTTGCCAAGTTGCTCATGCCTAGGATCCTCAAAGAGCCGCTTGGAAGCTAGGTAAGGCACCCCCCGTTGTGAGTGATCAGGATCTGAGGGCCTGTCAGACACTTCACTATGGGGCTGCTGCATTCGAGATGTGGGGGTCCCACTCCTATTGCTGCCTAACTTGTTAGGCAAAGAGTTTGTAGGCAGCGGCCTATGTGAAGAGTGACTCTCACATGGTACTCCTCCTGGGTAGGTGTGGTGCACATCATGCTGATACGAAGCTGGAGTCATTGAATGGTGTTGTCTTACAGGTGGTAGGGGTGCTTTGTCTGTGGACTGATGCATCATGGGACAGCAGTGGGAATCCATATGTAGATTGGGGTGTGCATGAGAGCAAGTTGGGGCAGGACAGGTTATTTCTGTGGGTGAATCGATGTCTGTAGGAGGTTGTTCTGGGGGAGGGGGTAGTAACTCTGTCCAGTTGCGAGCTGGTTGGTTGGAACCACTTCTGTGGTGCTTTTTTCTGCTAGCGCGATCTCCTGCAAGGAAGGAAAGACACACATTAGTCAAAAGTTCTCCTTCATATGCACAAATAGTACACAAGATAGTAAAAAGGAATCCTGAATAAATGTCAAACTCAACACTTAAAACCAATGTTACTTTCAGCATGAATGTCAGTCTTGAGTCTCGACACTTTTGAGTAAGTTTCAGTTTGCATATGCATAAGTTCTTCCCAGATGCAATAACAAACCAAAAATTCAGAGACATGAGCATCTATTAAATTTTATCTTTGGATCACACCTTACATGTGCAAGTTCTCAGAGGGTGAAAATAAAATACATGTATATGGCAAAGTTCTTGTTTATCATTGAAGGTGCTATATGTTATTGGTTTGACTTTTTTTGATTAGTCCCAAGTGCTAGTGAGGTGGAAATATCCTGCTGCTTTTGAAATCCCATGAGGATGAAAATAGCCTTATCTTTTCCTTGATTGATCAACAGTGGTACGGTCTGTTGGATTTGCCTCTCTCTTGAGAGTGCATCTCTACATAAATCTAAACTTTGGACTACGTAACATTTGGATGATTTGGTTTCTGTTGTTCCCACAGATATGTGCATTGATTTCCAGAGATTTATGTACATAATCAAGGGGAAATTGACGCATCTTGATGTGCACATGCTCTGACATCTATTACACAACTTCCCCCATAATGCTCTGGATATTAAACACAATGGAATTCTTGCCCACCATAGAAGCTGATCGAGAATGCAAATACAGCAGTAATGAGCCTGTGACTGGGACTTAACTATTGGCTTCAAAAGTACTAAGAAGGTCTAATAAAATTATGACATCAAAGCAATAAGAATGCACAGAGGGTCTGTAATTCAAAGGCATTGGTCTGCAAAAATGAGTCATGTCGCCACAGCTGCTTTTGAGCATTTGAAAGTATCTTGCACAGTGCTTATGCAATAGGAATCTTCAACATCTACACAACGTCCATTTTCATCATACGAAGCTGTGCAACACATCAAAACAGAGAGCTCAAATTCCTCAATCTAAGACAAATTTAAATTCATATGGGCCATTCTATAAATTTGGGTCAAATTTTTTGCCGTCCTTGTTCTATCTTAAGTATAGGGCTGTGCCGAATATCCGAATATTCGATCAATTGTCGAATATTATTTTTTGAAATTGAATATTCGAATGCAAAATTCATGAAAAATAAGGGAAAATGTTCTTTTGTTTTAAATGAGAAAAATTGCACTTTGGAGGCTAATTTCAAGCAGATTCAAATGAAAAGCTTCAGAAATCTTACAACGATTTAAAAAGTCAATTATTCATTAAACAATTTAAAAGAAATAGAAATTTTCGACAGGCCTATAAGTGTTGTTCGTCTCTTAAATCTTGATAAATCATGGCTGGAGATACTCCTAGATGTGAGAAGCTATTATATTGATCACAATGTACAAGTGTGTGTTATTGCAACTGATTTTGTATATGGTTTCTTCATCAACAATCTGCCGGTCGGTATGACCAAATATTCGGATATTTGATCAAATTGAAGATCGAATATTCAAATAGTGAATTATTAGAATTGACTCAGCCCTACTGAAGTATGATCTTTTAATTCCTAGAACTCATTCTTTAATTTCAAAGATTGAATAATTACTGCGAATTACCTGCCAAACAAATAAAAATAGTATGAAATCAATTTCAGTGTCATAGTATACGTATTGGGTTTAACAGGGACACATAAATGACACGTCAGACCCAAAATTTATGGAATGACCCAAAAGTGGTATCAATGACTTGTAACTCATTTTTGCAGAGCGGGTCAATATGATCATTATCCCTGCACACTAGGTTCACAACATCTGTACATTCCTGAGATCATCAGGTCCTTGGGAAGTAAACTAGCCCCATGCTGCCATATCAGGTGTAAAAAGCGGAACATAGTAACTGTATCTGCCCTCGGTCACAGGTACCCTACTCCTGGGTGGAGAGAGGCACATAGGGGTAAAGTGACTTGCCCAAGATCACAACATGCTGCCACCAGCTGGATTTGATCTGAAGTTACAAACTCTATCCACTGGGTCACAGGCCCCCATAATAACACAATATTGTGAATATAAGTATCCTGAAGCACATCCAGACCAAACGCATGTAGATACGGATTTAAATGCACCTGAGTATGCAGAATTGTACACATTTGTAACAGTAAATCAAGAAAACAAACCAGCAACTCACCTAAAACAAATCAGTAACTCATTTAAAACAAACCTGTAACTCACCTAAAATAAACCTGTAACTCACCTACTGAACTTGTTCCAGAATCACTTGGTAAACTATGGCACTCAGATGCACTTGGCAAGCTGCCATCTAGAGAAAGGAACCACAAATTACCTATGAGATGATGAACTAAATCAGTCTCTTTACAAAGAGTTCACTGGGTGAGATAGGTCAGATCTTAGCCATTTACAAACCATGAGCTCAAACCTCTATTTTGAGGAGTCACACACGGAAGTAAAAATGCCTTCTTTTTTCTGAGATGTCTGGAATGTGGGCCATTTAATATGCATGTTTCAGACTAACTTCAGTGCAGTCACTAACTTTCAGCACAGATGGCATTCTCATCTGAGTAAAATGTGTGAGCTGTTCAGTGAATCAGTCAGTAGTACACTACAATCCTTATTGTTTGGGGACACAGTCAATCCCAAATCATTCATCGTTCATGCAACTTCAGTGCTGACTTCACATTGTATGAGCAACCTGTGATTGTCATTATCTCACCAATCCACACTATCTGAGAACATTTCTAGCTACATCTTTCAAAACAAGTGGAATGCCCTTATCTGAGGTACTACATTACATCTTCCAAACATCTAAATTTGGTCAGGGATATATTGACCTCTCATTGGTAAGGCTGGCAGTCCTGATCCCCCGCTGCTACTATAGGCAGCATTGTCAGCTCCAGACCGGCTGGTCTTGCGCACACCAGGTGGCCGTGTGGTGGAACCTGAGCCGGAGTTGGAGCTGCTGTCACTACACTTTTGCCTCCTAGCAGCATACTCCCTGACATTGGGAGGTAGGACCAAGGTAGCCGAGGCGTAAGGCTCTGTGTCATGGATGCATAACAGGTGTGGAGTCCTAGGATAGCTGCCCTGGCAACAAGGTGTGTGTAACTCACTCTCGACCACTGCATACTCAGGGCTTCTGAAAGAAAATCAAATTATGAACGTTATACTAACTGCATACATCATACAACTATCCGCTGATCAGTTGATGATAAAAAGAAAAAAACAGTTTTGGCATCTAGAAAGTGACTCCAGAATACTTTCTGGTTTACTTTATTTAGAACAGCACATTGCCCTTTGCATGGGAATCGAAAGGTGCAGAATGCCTCAGGGCCCAGTTTTATCGAGGTGAATACAGCATAAAATACTGTTAAATCAGGTTATGTGCTCAGTTGAAGTCTACTAAAACCAGTCATAAGACTCTGTATGATGCAAGACATTGAGACTGGTCAGCAAATTTTGCTCAAAAATTTTCACTGCTTGCGACTGTCTAGCTCTTTAAATTTGGCACACTCAATTTCATATAAGTGCCACACTATGTCAGTCATAATTTGTTAGTTAATTTGTTGTTGTTAGTTCAATGTGGACCAATCAACCACCTACAGCACAATCACAGTTTGGAAGCATGCTCTTATTGGTATTTTGAGAATCTACAAAGATGTTATCACGAAGTTGTGATGTGTTAAATCCATTGTTTACTTAGTGAAATCATTCCCAGCAGCCAGTTACCAAATATGTGACAATATTCACAGTCTAAGGCAAAATATCTGACAATATTCACAGTCTAAGGCCAAACAACTGACAATATTCACAGTCTAAGGCTAAATATGTGACAATATTCAGTCTTAGGCTAAATATCTGACAATATTCACAGTCTTAGGGCAAACAACTGACAATATTCACAGTCTAAGGCCAAATATCTGACAATATTCACAGTCTTAGGCCAAATATCTGACAATATTCACAGTCTTAGGCCAAATTTCAAGTCACTGCTACTTCTAATTCTCAGCATTGATACCCTAACCATGAATCAGCAAAAGACTACTCATGAATGACACACATTGAGAGACTCTTGTTGGTTGCCAAGCTGTCACAGTTAAGGGGAAAATTTTATGAGTAGTAAATTTTTTTGTTTAGCAGCACCGTCAAATTATAGTCAGAATATCAATGACTAGGCATACCCTGCTTGTTTAGGGATGGAGCCTTGGAAGGTAGATAGAGTAGGAGTTGAAGTATCAAAGTTACTGCTACGTTGGCTGTCTACATGCTGTGGCATGGTTCCTTCCTTACTCTCCCCTTGACAATCACCAATCATCATAGCCTGCTTGCAAACCTCAGTATCTATTCAGGGTGAAAAAATCAACTTCATATTAGCTGACGAGTACTGTGAAGTAAATGGGATAATGTTAAAAATTCAGCATGACATCAAGGGGTCAATATGGCTAGGCAGCAACAATGCAGGAAACTTAACATGTACACTTAATATTTCTTTTTTGTCAGAACTCCATAGTCTAGACAATTTTAGGACATGCCTGATTTAAATTGAGCGCCTATGTTGAGAATGAAGGAATGTATTTAGTTGGTTCCTAATGCATTTTCATTTGTGTGATGTCAACTGCAGGATTTTTTTTTCCAGACGTTCAATCGTTCAACAGCAAACCTGTGAAATTACTTCCAACTCAAACCTCATTATGACACATTACCACAGCTAGACACGAGTAACTAACATGCATGCCTGGTATCTCATATTAGTTTGCTGGCTTCACATTAAAAAGTTATTGATAATAATTATCAGTTCACTAATTGTAGAGCTAGACCACTGATGGTGACTTGCTTTACATGTCAATATGAGGCACAATCAAAAGTCATAGTTGTTCACCCAAAGGCATTCATCTTTTGCTTTTGGTTCTGTCATTATTGTCAAGCACACACAAGCAAGGTACAAATCTAAACATGCACTACCTAACCATGAAATATGCCATCCATAGGTATACAACTGTGCTCAACAATTACATGTACATACTAGTAGTGGTTCCAGATTGCAGGAGCCAAGATTAAAGAGGTCAGTTAAAGATGTACATATTTCAGGTCAATGGGGCCATTTAACAGTGTATGGTGACAATACATTCTGGCATTGGACATTTGTAGGGGCAGCTGATGGGTTAAACCTTTAAGCTTAGATGACTTTGTATGAAACTTGTGTTTCAATGGTTCATATTGCTTCTGTATAAACTCAGTGTCTAACCATGTGTAGAAGTAAGTACAGGACTGGCTGGCTGTATAGCCAGTTGCTACAGCAATTATCACTACACTGTGGAGCCCCAGAGAAGCAAAATAAAAAGTAATGATAGGAAATATCATACAAAAGTTGAATTGGCTCCCGACAGCCAGTGTTTATGTGTTAAGTTGCATTCCGAACAACCAGTTTTAAGGTGTTTAGTTGGACTCTCAACAGCCAGTGTTTAGTTGGACTCCTAACAACCAGTGTTCATGGTGTTTCGTTGGACTCCCAACAACCAGTGTTCATGGTGTTTAGTTGGACTCCCAACAGCCAGTTTTATGGTGTTTAGTTGCACTCCCAACAGCCAGTGTTCATGGTGTTTAGTTGCACTCCCAGTAGTCAGTGTTTGTGGTGTTTAGTTGCACTCCCAATAGCCAGTGTTTATGGTGTTTAGTTGGACTCCCAACAGCCAGTTTTATGGTGTTTAGTTGCACTCCCAACAGCCAGTGGTCATGGTGTTTAGTTGCACTCCCAGTAGTCAGTGTTTGTGGTGTTTAGTTGCACTCCCAATAGCCAGTGTTTATGGTGTTTAGTTGGACTCCCAACAGCCAGTTTTATGGTGTTTAGTTGCACTCCCAACTGCCAATTTTATGGTGTTTAGTTGCACTCCCAACAGCCAGTGATCATGGTGTTTAGTTGCACTCCCAGTAGTCAGTGTTTGTGGTGTTTAGTTGCACTCCCAATAGCCAGTGTTTATGGTGTTTAGTTGGACTCCCAACAGCCAGTGTTTGTGGTGTTCAGTAGGACTCCCAACAGCCAGTGTTTATGGTGTTTAGTTGGCAAATATAAGCCTGCACCAATTCTTTTTGGCCTCCTACCCCCCTGTGAAGCAGTTTTCACAGTATGCAGTTATTGGTGAAAGAATTATTGGGTGAGGTGTTATAGCGATGCTACTGCTACTTGGAAGCCACATTACAAGCAGTACAAATGTGGTGCACAAATGTGGAAGGCTTTAAGATACTCCATGTAACAAACCACATAAAAAACAAAATGCAGATGGACTCTGACAAGTATATGGAGGACATCTGATTGTGTAATGGCAGATGTCGCCCTGCTACCTCAAAAGTCTGATGAAGACTTCCGTTCTTGAACAAATTTCTAATAAGAACCAGAAGTGCTTTTTTAAAATTTTAGTTCACGTGTCATGACCATTAGGATAGCATCGTCACTTTCTCCAACTGTTTGTCCTTTCTCCATTGAGAAAGTTAAGCAATGAGAGAATATCACATTTAGTTGATAGCTCTAGCTTTTTGAATTTGAACAGTCTAGGGCTTGTTACAGGGACTACCCA
This sequence comes from Acanthaster planci, assembly GCF_054643075.1. NCBI lineage: Eukaryota > Metazoa > Echinodermata > Asteroidea > Valvatida > Acanthasteridae > Acanthaster > Acanthaster planci. The sequence continues at coordinate 14,453,587 of NC_141786.1, read as the reverse complement.
ACAGCAGGTACAGCGTTAAAGCACAACCAGGCCATGCAGTATTAATTAAGCAAGTTTAATATAATAGACACCATGCAATCAAAAGCTACATGTGTGTTGTTGTATTTGATTGACAGTAAACTCTTAGGTCAAATCTTGGATGAATGGATAAAACATTGTAATATCTGGCATTTCAGTTGAGCAAAGTTCCAGATTTTTTTCAACGATCAAGTCTGATGTATACATCATCAACAGTGATTCCAACATAATTTGAACTGCCTCGCTGGACCATCCAAATAGACACATTAAAGATTGTTTCATTATAAAAATATCATTCTTAGATATTTCATTGTATCTCACAACTGCAAACTGTGCAATAAAGCAGTGAAATCTTGTAATTTCTTGTCATTTTGCACCATTACATAGTCTAATCACCACCCAATATGCCACTGGGCCACTAATAGTTATTAGGCTGACTGGGAAACTATGTGCAAGGGTTTCAAGATGGTCACATGGCCACAGCAAGAGCCAATGATTGCTCTGCAGATACAAGGTGTACAACGGACTTTATTCACAATTCGGCCATATCGAATTGAAAGCAAGGTTAACTTTCTTATTTTGAAAACCTAAGAGTAAAAGTGAAAACCCTGCAAAAATGCATTACAGATAATTTCACTGAGGATGACAAATAATTTAAAATACATGGTTTTTATATCTAAATGTTTGTACAGCACTTTCAAAAATGGAAGTGTGGCATGGAACCACTCTATTTTTCAGATTATATCGAATAAGATAGATTCAGGGAACATTATCAACTATGGCTTCCTTGCAAATAAAGTCTACTGGGTGCGTGGTAGGGATCAGGCTCACTCAAGGGCCAGAAGGATTGCCATTATGAGCTAGATACTGGGACTTATACTTTACACACATATTCCAATAAAAAGAGAAAGTGCATTTGGGATGGTGACTTATGTTAATGCTTCGCAATCTGTTAACGTTTAGCAATCTGTTTTAACTCACATGCAACTATTTCATGTTGAGATACTCAATATCCCATTCTTTGGACGGAAAGTGTAATTTTGAGATAAACAGAGTTTTGAGTTATCTGACTGAGTTTACAAGAATTTACTGCCATATGAGAGGAGACAATGGTATTGGTAAGCAATAACACTGCTAAGAAACAAATTCAAAAGTAGCCACAAATGATGGGTCAGTAATAATCTTGGCGGAATTGGTTTAGGACAAAGCGATACAGCCATGTGTATATTCCAATTATTCTTTTTAATTTGATGATTGATGATGGAGTGAGGTTAAAAATGAAGTTTTTTAAAAGAAGATTACAGACCTACCAATTTGTGGCTTTTTAAATTTGCTTTGAGAAAGTTTGAAAGGAGAAGCAGACGAGCCATGAGTAAGCAGAGTAGGGTGGGAGGGTGAAGTGGGGGAGTGATTAGTGAATATTACATGAAGTGAGCGCACCGTTAGCATGGAACCAGCTTGCACCAGTGCCCCAGTTAGGGTAAAAGTAGCTGCTTTTTTCCAGTGTATCGCTGAGTGAGCTATTGGCATTACAGCATGGTGTCATGCAGCCGTGGTTACCCTGTCCATCCCTAGAAGCTGTATGTAGCCATGACTGTGTCTCAGCCCAAGCCTGGTTGGTACTTGGATAGGTCCCTGTGTTGCCGGCACCCACACCGCCACTGCAAAATAGGAAGTGTACACAATTTGAAAATACTGCCTTGCAGACTCATGAAGATGATAATTCAAAATCTTAATGCTATGTTATCCATGGTCAATCAATGTGAATTTTTCAGGATGCTGTGCTAAAAATGGACTTTCCCATGAAAACAGGAAGTACAGATTTTACAACAGGGGTCGATATTAACTTGAATTTCATGCTGGTCACCAGGACCATCATTTAGAGAATCCTACTGGTCCTGCTGAAAATTTGGTGGTCCTTGGTACTATCAAACGGTGGTGTAAAACTGCAACCTATTTCTTCCTGACATTTTCCTTTTAATTGTGGTTGTTTGTATTGCTTGCTCAAAACCAATTAACTGATCAACCCTTCCAACTACAGTCATCTAATTTCAGTCGAAAGACATGTTTCTATTGCTTCCCTCACACGATGAATTGAAGTTCATGTATTTATATCAAAAAATTGAGAAAAGGGGTTTCAACGTGTCATAAAAAATAAGCGAAACCATTTAGCGCGGCACAGTATGGCCACGGATTGGTCCTTCTTGTTATCGTTTGAAATGACACAGAGGTACCAGTTCGGGCTGGTTACACTACAGCCATACGAACATGAACGATGTATGCGTGATCGATCGATAGACCGCGTGCGGATACAGTACATGCACCTTCTTTTGCATGCTTGGTGTACATGTACAGTACATATTGGGCAACTGTACGTTCGTGGTTAGAGAAATCTCCGTGTATACATTACGTGCACTGTGTACTGTTACCAACTGGGAAACTATTTTCAGCAATGGCAAGTATAGTGACTATAAGCCACGTAGTTTCGAGAGAATTAAAAAACAGTGCGACAGGGAATTTATTTACTAATACCATTCATTTGCACTGACCCGCCGGACGATCGGGTTTGGTGGATCTGGTGGTCCTGATGATTTTTCACTGGCCTCGGACCACCGGACCACCGTTAATTTCGACCCCTGTACAAAGTTGGTGCCAAACATGTACAAGACATCACTCTAATATTAGCCAAGACTATAAAGCTGGATACAAATTTTATTTTGGTCCTATTTTCCGATTTTTACCCAAAGTGCAAAATGAAACGCGCCCAACAATTTGTTTTTTACAATTTCTAGTTAGGTGAGTGGAGGTCACGATGATGTACTACAATTTATCATATTTTTGAACTTCTTAATTTTTGTGTGGAATTTTCTGAGATGTTTAAAATAACAATGTTTATATCATTCATATCATAAATATTCATATCATAAACTTGCTGGGTGAAGAGCAAATTCATATACCAGGCCAATTTACGATATGCTATGAACTTAAAAACTAAAATAGGGGGCCTTTACAAGTCTTACAAGCATCCTTCAGTTCCTGACAAACATGGAACTTGTTGATGTTGTGTTCCAAAACACATTAAGATAGGCCTTTGTATAAAAATATGTGTTCACAGTGCCCACAGTTTCACTTTTGGGTTTGACGAACCCGCCCCCCAAGTCTCTGGTTAGGCAACAGGCCTGCTGCCGGGTGCTTTTAAAAATGCAGTGCACACATACGGGTGATTTTCAAAATTTTCAGTTTTCAAAATTCTTCAAAAATTCATCATGTCACGTAACGGATGTTTACACCCACACGAATGACTCTTTATACTGTAAGCTGATAGGTAGTCTTCATTGACTCCTGAATATTTCAGCCAGGCCTGCCACTCTATAAAGAGAGCTGTGAATTGTGAGGTGTTGCATAATTTCCTTTGTTCCCAGCGAATGCGAATGGCGTCTTTTAAAACATGGCTGGATTACCTAGCAGCGGTGCTGTGTTGCTCATCACAGCACTGCCCCGGAGCACTTTTGTCAAAGGTGCTAATTCGCGGGCGTGCTGTGCCCAAAACAGTGGTATACTGTTTAAAAGAGTGACAGATTACCTTCAAATAACGCAAGCCGAAAAATGATGGCAATTCCCAGCAGCAGGTTTTTTGTTCCGAGTACGGTCTTTTGTTACACAGACCAGCTCTTTTGTCCCATTTCGGGCACCCTGGCTCTGCGTATAAACCCATGATGCTTGAAACGGGGTTCCTCAGCTGCAAGTGGTTAAACTTTTATTTGTACAAAACTGTTGAACCATCGGTTGTGTTCACTGGTCAGCTGTTGAGTGGTCAAACGTAAGTCTCTACCCACAAATTTCTCCACCCAGCTTCAGTTTGTAATGAATGCTGAGCATTACATGCGAACTCCTCTGATGCTCACACCACATATTAACATTGATACTCACACATTCCGCAAGACACCTGTGTCTTTCCCAATAGCAGCTGTGTAGAAAAAAAATTGAAAGAACGTCATTTGGTAAGGTTCCATGTGCATGTACAATATCAATTCATATTAAATAACTGGAACAAGGTATCTCAGAGGAATAGGACTCATCCTAGTTTTTATCCAGAGAAAACATTCTGAGCTGGTGTTTTCAGGTTAGCATGAGTTAAGGTAGATAAGGTTGCTCACAACAGCTAGATAGATGAGTTCTCATGCACTTTATCTTCTAACACTCCGCAAGTGTTAAAGGTTAAGTGCATGAAGCACTTTTAATCCATCATTCTTCATCATTCTTCAATCAATGTACAAGAAGAATATAAACTGCTGCAGTTACATTGCCTTTTTACATGTACATGTATACTGAGATTTCAGGCCAGATTTTTCAAAAGGAAGGGGAAAACACCAAAAATCAACTTCTAAATCTAAGTCAGTGAATGCTCTGTCTCAATGACTTATTTAGCAATGGCCAAACTAAACACAGAAAAACATTTTGGAGACAGCGCTAGTTTTCTGGCCATGTGGCACCTCATGTCATTGTTTTATTTCTTCTGACACTGCCACTGCAACCTTTTCCAAGTTCAGAGTTAAAAATAAAATTTAAAAATAGGTCAAATGGGTTTTGCTTCGGTTTGGCCACATAAATGTTGGGGGACGTGCTATCCAAAACCTTAATGAGCATGAAACTTGTACATGCAGCTCAAAAGCCCCTGATATCACAATCTCACCTTTAGTCATAGCTGCTGATTGCTTCTGTTTGCGTTGTCGTCTCCATACCCAGACAAGAATCAGAAAGATGGTGACCAGCATAATACCAACTAAGGTGCTGATGAACCATGGCTGTGATACCACCATGCTGATGGTTCCACCCAAGTCATCATCGCCATCTCCAGAACCAGTCGTCAGTAAGACCATGCTGATGGTACCACCCAAAACATCATCGCCATCTCCAGAACCAGTCGTCAGTAAGATTGTAAGGAAAGTCAACACATAATAACTCATCTCAATGGTTCACACAATGGAAGCCGGAAACATGGCTGAAATTTGATTCATCTGTATAATCACACAGGACAGAGTCCCATTCTTGATGTGTAATTCAGACATTTATGCAATATGGAAGGCTTGAGAAACTCCGAGAGGAATATTTCACTCGTGCATAATGACACAAATGTTTACCAGCGTTGAAAATATTTGTGAATGTGGAGCTGGCTCTGAGTCACTAAAAGTGGATCATTAGCAAAGATAAACGTTCACTGAAATGGATGTTTAGTAAGTGGCCACATCCCCCCACATAATGGGCATCAAGGCCATCTTTATGGTAATCTTCTTTAAGTTCACACAAAGAAGAGCAAGTTGAGCTCCTCTCAGTTTGGCACTGACATCCAGATGAAAATGATCAATATATTAAAGAAAAGTGCTGAAGGTTCCCATTACTTTTCATGGTACAAGATTCCTTTAGAAGGCCTTTCCTCAAAAGTTGTTCTGGCGACTAACAAGCCTTATTTTATTATGTTGAGTCACTGTTTTTTCAAAAATGACTGACATGTGCACGGTATGTTCATGTGTATTTCTACAAATGCGAAGGTTGTAGTGGGTATAGACTGGCGGAAAGAGACATCATGACTGAAGTAGCAATGCCTTCCCATGTGCATCCTTAAACCACTTGCTGCCGGCTGCTTTTAAAAATACAGTGCAAACATACAGGCAAATTTTTCAGTTTTCAAAATTCTTCAAAAATTCATCATTTCATTTAATGGACCCACACGAATGACAGTTTAGTGGCTGCTCTAAGCTGACAGGTTCCCATCAGAGACTCCTGAATATTTCAGCCAGGCCTGCCGCCCAGAGAGCCCAGAATTCTGAGGAGTTGTGTAATTCCTTTGTCCCCAGTGAATGTGAGTGGTACCTTTTCAAACATGGCTGGATTAGCGAGCAGCGGTGCTGTGTCGCATATTAATGGGGCCCCTGGCACCTTTGTCCAAGGTGCTAACCCTCGGGCACACTATGCCCAAAACATTGATATACTTTGTAAAAACAGTGACGGATTACCTTCGAAAAATGCAAACCAAAAACTAATGGGAATTTTTGGCAGCAGGTCTTTTGTTCTGAGTATCGTCTTTTGTTACACGGACCAGTTCTTTTGTCCCATTTCGGGCACCCATGGTGCTCGAAACAGGGTTCCCTGGCAGCAAGTGGTTAAACATGTACATGCACTTTATCAAGTCATGACACCCTATGGGCTGAAGAAGAATGTTATACGCAGGCAAACGTGATGCCAAGGTAGTAATAGATTCTTGTTCATAAAGTACATTATTGGGTATGGGTATATTATTTCAGTTGCAGAAGAGTGGTACTTTGGTTGCAAGAGGTACACAACTTTGGTTGCAATGTATAATGTCTGTCATGAGTCCTGCACTTTAATTACACAGTGCAAGTCAAACAGTATTATACAATACCTCCTTTAATCATTAATCAATTGTCATTGAATTATTTGTTCTATACCACTGCACCCACTGAATAAAACTTCATTTCACTTGACTGATTCCAGCTCCATTTTCATAAATTCCATGCCAAGAAAAAAGAGGATTATAGTGTAGAGATAGAAATGACTTTAACACTGCTGGGTACTTTATAGCAGTGAGTGGCACTTCTGTCAAATCAGTTTTGAAAAACGACCAGTGTTCATATGCAAGGACTGTCTGCTCTCCTAACAGAAGAGGATTTATGGAGGTGTTGTACAAAATGAATGTTTCACATTTGTGCAACAGTAAGAATACAGTAAAATCTCGATAAGTCGAAGCTCGTTAAGTCGAAACTCTGTTTACCTCGACGTCTTTCTGTATTCCCGACAAAAGAATAGGCCTTTATGTACAATAAACTATCTGTAACTCGAAACGTCAATACCACTAAAGCCGCTTATCTCGAAGTTTTGGCAGGCCAATTAAAAAAAAAACACTGAAGAATGATAAATAAAATGTGATGAAAGAATGTTTGCCTTCATTTATGAGTCATTACTGTCACACGCACAACTTTTCTTTGATGAGCTGAGCATGTTCACACAGGCTGCTATTGTCACGTTGACAAGCACTGGGTGGGCATCAACCGCAACCGTAAAGGCCGTGTCCAAAACAGGCTTCCAGAGCTACGGCTACGTCTTTTGTCTGCGCATCTCCATGCATTTCAAATGGAGTGAAAACCAAGACCTAGCTCTAGAAAAGAGATTCAGATGCAGCCTAAATCAGGCACGAATGATACGCCCTCAAGCGCTTTGTACATGTATCACGTGACCCAGCACAGAAACCCTGACCAAGTGGCCCATGCACTGCGTTATGCAGTAACAGCCCGATCACGCAAAGCAAATGAATGAATTCTCAAAACGTAGACACAGGTACCGGTACATAACTTAATTGGTTTATTGTTTATTAATGTACCACATAAAAACATGCTTAATGATGATAATTGAGGAAAACTTGCACAGTAGGGATAGCCTAAAATCCACTTCGTGTGCGACTCAGCTTGCAGGCCAACTGCCGTAAGCCAATAAGGTTGCATGTGCACTGAAGCGTGTAACTTTTGATAACTCGAACGTCGGATAACTCAAACTTTTCGTCCATTCCCCTGAGCTTCGACTTATCGAGATTTTACTGTACTTTCATTCAGTGACTAACAAAATGATCAACATTTCATCCGTCACCTCATGAAATTATTCCTACTGTGGTGGTACAAGTATCCATAATTTAATATCACTATTTTTTCTTTCAGCAGAGGGCGCTGTTTCACTTTTACCATTTTTTTTTATGCGAGTTTATTTGGGGAGTTATCCGTATGGAAAATAGGCCATTCTTAACTATTATTGGAGTCTCTTTTGGGAACTAACCATGGTAATGAAGTTTTTTTTTAATGTAAGGGTGTCAAGGAGCCAATTTGTAATTGTATAGGGGGTTTGCATAGAATTTTCCACAATGTTGAACAATGTTACAATGTTGGTGGAGAGATTATAAACAAGTGTTTACTTTGTGCAAGGGTTTTCGCGGGGATCGTACAGACTTGTGGAATGTTGGCCACCATGTCAAGACTGTAATTGAATAAACTTTTCACAAAATTATGTACCCTGAACCCAAACTCTGTTGAGTCAGTTCACTACACTACCACTGCCCCTATAAACATTGACTATTTGTATGTTACTTTTGCGTGTTTTTCCCTGAAGTGCCTCACCTGGTGGAATGTATACACTGACAGCTGTACTATTGGGTCCAGGGCCTTCGCTGGTAAAGGCTACAATAAAGACAGTGTACACCTTGCCAGGATTCAGTCCCGTCACCATCTCACTCAAGGTGTCATTACTGACAACCACTTGCTTATGTTGGGAAGAGTGGTTGCCGAGAACATACACACTGTAACCTGCCAGGATACCAGGAATCTGAGAGGCTGGGGGAGGTTGCCAAGTAATGAGAATAGCTGTGGAGCCATTGCTGCTGCCATTGACATTTCTTGGTGCTTCACGTGGAGCTGTGTGAGTACAAAAAATATATTAACACATTCAAAGAAGATGGAAAACAAATGCATTAACTACAGGGTTCTTTACTGTTAAAAAAGGATGTTTGTTCCCAATGATGCATTTGGCTCATCAAGTCAATTTTTATCTTTGGTTTCCATGGAACGAAACAACTAAAAATTTGTCTATTCCTTGTATGGTATGCCAGTCCATCACAGGTTGCTGGGCTTGTCCAAAGCTACAACATATGGTTAGCAGCTGGATTCGAATCCCTCAGTCACCTGCACCCCATACTGTTTTAAAACAATAACAATGTAACATTGTTTTGAACCTTCATCTTTGTGGTCACATGACGATGACTTTTACCAAAATTCAAGCTAGAAATTTGATTGAGTGACACGTGTCCTGAAACAGATTGAAAGTGCAAACTATTGACAAGCAACCATATCATGAGGCTAGGACACACTGGCATACATCTTGAATATAAACCTCTGCAATGCATCAGGTTTTATAACAACGGACTTAGTGCAAGAAAGGCTCATAGTATCAGTGACTACTAACAAAAGCCCGTGTTTGGGATACAGTGTGTCCACACACTGGATCATGCACATATGGCTCAGTATCCAATCCCTTGTGAGTAGCCAACAGTCATTTCTCTCTCTCCCACCACGAAGCAAATCCACAATGGCTGGGCCATGCCCTCAGTGCTGCAAACTTCTCCTAAAAGTTCTGATATCCTTCAGGGGATCTGATAGGTTTGGACCTTGTGTAAATTTCCACTACCCTCAAAAAATGTGATTGAGTTGAACTTACCACCAGGGCCAGTCTTGGCAATGAATTCTTGGCTCTCCCTTCCCACAAATGGACTATTGACCGGTGTGACAGTGATGGCATACTTTGTCCATGGTGTCAGATTTTTCAGAGTTTTCATTTGTTCTCGTCCATTATCTTCATTCTCTATAGTGAAGGTATGTGACCAAATTCTGTCTACAGACCGGATTGTGATGGAGAAGCTTTCAATGTAAGCGCTGTGTCTGGTGACCTATTGGACAAAGTACAAACCATCGTTAAAATGCATACAAAAAAATGGGAAGAAGTATTAACAGTCAGCTACTGGTAATTTGAAAGTCAGCTACTGGCAATTTGACAGTCAGCTACTGGCAATTTGACAGTCAGCTACTGGCAATGTCACATACTGTAACAAGATCTTGAATTTGTTTTTAAAATGCCAGACAATGCATCTACGATAGATTTTAAAATTTCAACTCTATGTTTCATCTTGAATTTTATGTTACATATCTAGTGTGAATTTTCCTTTCTTTCTTTCCCTGTAGTTCAGAAAATTTGGTGAATATACCATTTTTCTTGCACTAAGAACTCTTTTTAGAGCGGAAATTTTGTTTGTTTCTTGACGATTCTTTTTTCTTTTGCAACAGATTACCATGTCCAAAACATGCAACTAAAACTGTATTCCAGTATAGGGGGTAACGTTGTGTGGACCTAGCTTCGTCCACACAAGGTTTACACCAAAGATAGCTTTGTGGCACTATACGATCTTTGGTCTACACAACCTGCGTTTATGTGGACCACTTTTGTTCACAGGTCCACACTTAGTGTATGTGAGGTTAGCACATACTTGTTTCATAGTTGTGGGGACTACACACTGAAACATATGTGTCCGAGGACCACAACTCCATTTCAACTGTCCAAATGAAAGAAACTGTCCTCTCAACATGAGAATGCCCTGGGCAGCGATGCATGACCATTTAGCAGCACCTTTGGATCAATGCCTATCTGTCGCATATCAAATTAAAAACAAGCATTCGATTTCAAACATACCTGCCATATGACTTTGAGAGTTGTTGAGTCAATAGTCTCTACATTCTGTATGCTGATACCACATGAATCTAGCTTGTTCTGCAGAACATTATAACCAGGTCGGACAGTAACATCTATCACAGAAAAAGAAAATATATCACTTACCAATTGCTATGCAATAGCCAAAATCATTTCAATATTTGCACTCAAGTCAAAGGCCTCAACAGCAAGGGATATAAATGGTTTACAACTTTATCACCAAATACGAAGAAGACTTTTCCATACTGCCATTCATGTTTTAACTTCACCTCAGATTAGCCAAATAATATCTGTCCAACTTCTCTGCAAGTAAGTTTAGAATTTTGACTCTGACATGAGTTCCCATGTACATGTACAACGATACTTCAGCAACCATGACACTGTATACTCATCTTCTCCAAAGACAAAAAACAACAGTAGAATTATGCCCAACACCTCAAAACAATGTACTGATGGAATATTGCTGCCTTCTACGTTGACTTCTTTTTTACAATGTTATTAATTTCCTGCAGGAATTGTACACGTAGGTGGCAATATGCACTTCCTTAAAAAGAGCCATGAAGTGACACATGACAAGTGCACTGGTCCTGTGTGTGATTGGTGCAGAGTTTGTGCAACCAATTTGCAACTGTATGAGATACACCCCATGACAGCATGGATGGATCCACACCTGGCTAAAGAGGGGAAGTTTCCTGTCAGGAAAGTAGTTTAACAAACTTCTGCTACATTTTCTCCTTATATTCTCTCATTTTTGAGATTATTAGAGGAATTCGAATCCACAGATCTCCTAGAAGACGGGAATGTGCATCCCATTCTGGAATTTCAATGGATTTTGAAAAAAGCATCTGCCGGTTTAACCAAGTTCAGCTCTTTTGAAGCTACCAGCTGTGTAAAGGGTACAAAGGAAATAGAAATCTGAATAAAACAGTTGTTTTGCAGCTGTCATGCAACTACTAGTGCTGGATTATTCAGTAATTAAATCAGAACACAGAATTGTTGTCTACATATGTGCATATAGTTCTGGACTGTATGGCAACAATGTCAAAAGCTGTAGCTATAGCCACTAATATCAGGGAAAGCTAGACTTACATGTGGTAGTGAATGAAGCAGTTGGGGAGTCTGGTCCCCTTATATTCCCAACAAATGGCTGAACAGATACACTGTAGCGTGTGTCTGGCTCTAGACCCACTAATTTCTTGCTGGTAGCACCAATGACTACTTCCTGTTCTACTTCACCGGTGGGATTAGCACTCAGCCAATACTTGAGATAATAACCCTCAATCAGATCAGCAAACTGCTCAACCTGTAAAACATTCATCATGGTAAATGATGTGAGTAAGTTAAGGCGTACAGAAAGTTATTCCAGATGGTATGCAACCTTTGCCTGGATGTTTGTGTGTTATGGTCATGAACTGCTCACTTCCAGTAAGAAAAACTGGATTCACCACTTCAAGTATATTATATCAATCCTCCTACAGTTGAAGGATTAAGACTGTAAGGGTAAACTTAAGCCCTGTCCGCACTGAACTTTATTTTTTGAGGATTTTACCGAGCCGATGGAAAAATGAAAAAGGGCAAATTTTACCACCGTCTGCACTTGGACTTTCGACGCGGGTATTTTTACCGAGACGCGTGGGAAAAGTACCCAAGCTGTCACTATAATGGCACATGAGGGCGCTTTGCGTGACCTTTCGTGTTCACCCTTTAACCCAAGCACGCGTGCACCTTTTACAAACTTTGTAATGTTTCAATAAAAATATCTGCCTTCATTCCAGAGACTCAAGAACACGAAATCACTGCACAGCAACCAGAATTAAGCTTTGCGGTGTGTTCGTGTATGTACGTCACATGGACACTTGTAACGCACATGCACGGGGGTTTGTGTGAGCCTGACCTTGCCAGTAAACCGGATGTACTCTTTCCTGAGCCACTTTTACCGACTCGCACTGTCCGCGCTGGACTTTCTGTTGTCGGAAAAGTGTCTCGGGAATTCTTCCTGGCCAGAAATTACTGGTAAAAATTCCTGTGTGGCTCGGGAAAAGTAACCAAGAGGAAGTCTTCCTGGGACGTCTGCACCAGTGTTGTAGTCGAGACCTTTATGTCCGAGACCGAGACCAAGGCATTCGAGACCGAGACCAAGACCGAGACCAGCTCTTTCAAGACCGAGACCAGACCTTCGAGACCGAGACTTTTGCAGTTTGAGACCGAGACCAAGATGACCGAGACCGAGACCTTGCACAACATATACAATATATAGGCCTACATGTACTTCATTAATGGTAAATGTGGTGGACAATTGGCATTAAACAGCAAAATTAAGTGCAGATTTTACATGTAAAGCACACAACATATTCCATATTCCATGAAAGAGTTTTATTTGAACTCTGGGGAAAAACAGCACACAGTTATTTTTGACCATGAAGGCATGGACTGCCGATGATATAGAATTTTGTATAGAGTATACGGCATAATTGTATATTAAACCATGTACATGTACAGAGTTTTTGTGTTCCATATGTATAGAAAAATTAACGTGGGCAGTCCATGTCCAAATGTTTAAAAAGGCAAAACGTGGGGTCTGAGTTGCACGGACTATGCCAAAAGGTGTGCATGAGTTCAGTTTATGAGTTATACTCTGTAATGATCAATGGACAGGTTCGTAGGGTCACACAACATCATGGGCAGTTCCCTATTAAAAGTACATGTACATGTAGCCTATATAAAAATCAGGATTTTACCAATCCAAGTTTCCTCACTGATGTGTAAACATTCTACCGTAAGAATACTTTCCTGACACTTTGTTTGGAACAAGAGTGAAGAAAGACAAAAGACGACCACAATTTAAGTTTCTAACAAAGAATTGTACTATCCAGATGGTACCTGACTCATCAACTGTGTAAAAGGGTCATTAAGATGAATGCACTCTCCTCTATTTATACAATTGGCATGAGAACGAGTTCTGTCGGCCAGCCACATGTAATATGCTATATGTGGCGTGCTTGCAGCCTGGCGTGTCATGTGCATAGCACAGTGTGTACATGTACATGTATGCATACACACAACTGACGTATGTGTACCAGTGAAATCAAAGAGGTACTGCACGCAGGGTACCAGTGCTCCGGGCTGAGAATATGCATTAGTCTCCATTCCAGCTTTGATTTCATTCTTTATTGTGAATACCATGTCGTACATGTTCCAAGCATACATGCGGAATTGCGTGCAGTTCGGAACTAGACTCATTCGGAGGTAAATTTGCGCTGCAAGCAGCACTGCTGTATACATACAGTATGTGTGCAGTATGTACCATACGATCCGCGTACGTGATTTTGCCGCGGCTGAGCGTGAATTGTCGTCGCACATTTTCTGCATTTCTGTCATGGTCTCGGCAAGTCTCGGGTGGGAGACCCGAGACCTCGGCATCCGAGACCAAGACCGAGACCAACCCTCCCGAGACCGAGACTCTTGTAGGCCGAGACCAAGACAGAGACCTCAAAAAAAAGGTCTCGAGACGGTCTCGAGACCGAGACCAAGTCTTGAGACCTCCAACACTGGTCCGCACTGGACTTAAAATGGGCAAAGTACCCATTGTCTCATTAAGTTTGCCCCAAAAAAGTCCAGTGTTTAAAGTCAGGGCTTTAAAGGTCTGAAGAATACTTGATGTAAATATCTAGTATTCCCATGGGTTTCAGCTGCTAGGGTTTAGGGGTTCGAATGATACCCCTTCACTGTTAATAAATTAGGCTTTTCATGTCCTGTGGTTTTCAGAGATTGGATAGATGGACCACACTGTGAAGTCACTGATAGTTGAAACTTTCCTTTGACAGCAACATTTATCCAATGACACGTTTCACTGGGCCTCTATTCCAATAAGATATGTACACTTGTGAAGCATACAAAGCAGACTCCATGTACAAGGATGGTGGCTATTCATAACAGAGTGCACCACCAGGAGGCCACATTTCACATTTATGGTGCACACTCCCAATTCATCATGATCTTGAAGGTCTTCATGCAGAAACACGAAACTAACATACTGCAGACAATCTCTCACAAAACATCATTTAAATTCAGTAAAAAAAACTTTTAAAACTGCTGCAAATTTTGCTTTTCAAGCACTTGTCAAGTTCTTTATGGAAACTTATTAGTGGTTCACCTTTTATTTTCATGGGACAAAGCAACAATAAAAACAAAATAAGTTTAAGGGAGGTCATTTGCTTTAATATATGCTCCATAAGGACAAACATCCAGTCTGCAGTGACCTACCTGCCAGCTGACCTTGACCTCAGTGTTGCTAAGCACCAATGTATTTCTGATAGACACCCCAGCCTCTGCCAACTGAAGTGATACAGAATTCCTACCAGAATCTGTAATAATGCATTTGAAAAAGGCCGTCTTTAGAAGTAATATTGTAATGGCATGATTAATGGATACATCATAATGATCGCCACAAGAGTTCAATTGGATCCACCACTGTCATGAGTATCCACTCATGACAGTGGTGGATCACTGATACAACAGACCCAAACAAGGAGGTGTAAAGTCAATGCTGCTTCTGTAAACATGTTTCAAAGGTAACAGACACAGAACTAGGAGTTCTCATACTTCATTTGGAGAGTATTAAAAAAAAACTTACACAGGAAATATGTGGAGATGCTGTAATAATGATATTACTAAGGAAACATTCCTACCTCTGGTTGTGATTGGTTGAGAGATGGGACTAGGTGGTCCAATACCTCGATCATTCACTGCTCTGACTAGGAACCTGTATGTGGTTCCTGGTCTTAGCTGCTGGACTAGGAACCACTCCTCTGTAATCTGATCTGCCAGAAGTTGCCAGCCTATCACGAAATGAAAAGAACGTATTAGGAAAGAAACTTTGGTTGGTTTTAAGAGCTAGTACAAACTGTGAAACAAAATAGTAAAATTCAAAAGGTGGGCTGAAAGGCTGTAAACCAAACCCTCCCACATCCCATAAAACCCTCCAGGATTTGGAGGTTTTTGTAGGAGTCAGACACATATAACCTACTCTCAATTAGTTTACACGGGATTTGATACCCTTGAAAAAAGTGTCATGATTTTTAACAGTACTAGATTTTAGAAGAGATTGGAAGATTGCAGCACAAATACCTTAAAAGTGAAGATAAAGACTTAATCAAGTGACTGCAGTTTGAGAATTGAGGGGTACTGGGCTTGCACCCCATATCAAATATTCCTATTTCAGGTGCCTGTGAATTCTACAGATCAATGAACTCTCTAAATTCGAAAGAGTGAAAATTCACGCTATTTGAGTGAAAATTCAATCCCTCCGATTGAAATTAAGGACCAGACGAATTGGAGTGAAATTTCTTCACTCCAAAAGATTGAAATTTCACTCAAGCTTCCACTGGAAGGGGCTATTTTCAGCTTTTTTCAGTCTAAATTCAGAGAGATTTTCACTCTAAAACGTCTTGTCCCTAATTTCATTCTTTCCAATTTAGAGAGAAGCAACCTGCGCAAGTGGACGAGTATTGCCTCATCAATATTTTGTAATCATTTTCAAATGGATTGAACTTATTTTTCTTACCCGATGTACCATGTTGGTTGAAATATTCCAGCCGGTAGTGAGTGACAGGGGCAACTGAAGTTGGTGGTTGCCATGACAAAGTCAGGGTTCTCCTAGTGATGTTGCTGGGCAACAGGGGTCCTGGTGGTGAGGGTAAGTACGATAGGCTTGGTGCTGTCTGAAGAGACACACCAGAGCCAAGATCCACCTCTTCTGTAAGACAGACCCACCAGTGAGACAACAGTCAAGCAAAATGTGGCAAAAACTATCTCCCCATTAAAACAAAGGCAGGACACAAATTTCAGAGACAAATATTAAGTTAAATGAACTTCAAGATAACAATTCATCATGGTATAAGGCCAGTGTCAACAAGAACAATGACTTATTACTACCACTGATCTTGTTTGGTCAAAGGAAATTCGTGAGTTATCCCTTAAAATCAACCCAATGTTAACACTGAACATGATACCATCCATGTTTTTCCCTGTCTCACTGGAGATTAACATTTAGTCTCACTAGTCCTTTGTCAATTAAGAACACACACAGGGTTTTCAGAGTAGTGGGTAAGAACCACATACTCTTAATTTACGATGAATTTAACAAATTCTCCACACCCTTTTTTCATGTCTTTGTAGCCTCCTCAATGTCCCTGTTTTATTATACATCTACATCCTCCTCATCTCCTCTTCAAATGCTAAAACACTGTAACACATATCATTGTCTACATACTAGGCCAAATAAAAAGCTGAGGGTTAAGAGCAGGTCATACTTGATACAAAAGTGATAAAATGATGGCTTTGGAAATGGTCATGGTTGCAATGGATTGCAATTTGACAGCGCAGTCACTTTATCACCATGTCACAGTCACTTTCAAATTTGCTTTCACATTGAACATGAACTGACCCTAACATTCAAGAAATTAAACATATTCTACATATGGTATTTAGAAATGTGCCTCTTCATTGCTTTCTTTTTAATGTCAATGAGGCATTAAATGAGACATTAAATACTAGACTAATTTTGACATAGAAATGTGAAGTGAGTGTACTTGGTCTTTTTGTTTGAAATCTGAACAACTCACCAATAACTTGCAGAGATGCTGACCAGCTAGTCTGGCCCCATTCATTGGAAACAGTACATGTGTAGAGTCCAGAATCAGACAGGTGAAGTGTACGAAATTCCAAAGTGCCCGAGTCTCTGACAGATATTCTGCAATCAAAAATGCCATGCCAGATGTTGTTCTCTGAATGCAAGAATTCTATCCCAACACCAAGATTCATCCTGGTAATTGGAACTGCTGAAGTCAATGAGTAAATTCTATTCAAAATATAGAGAAAATTTGATCTGCCTTAATCTGTGAGAAAGATTCTGCTGGGATCGAAATGTCGGGCCATCCATATTTTAAGATGATTTTTTGTAATAGAACACAACAGCGGTCAACAGATGCTGCAGTTTGTTGGACTTATTAGTCAATGTTATTGGCAAGGGACAATCTCTACAAAATACCACCATTACTGTTTTGCCAGTGTAGAGTGCAGTGCCACAGGATCCACACAAGAACTATTAGAACTTAACTCTCTCACAGTGAAACTGATTTGCAAACTTTCACAAAACTCACCTTGAACTGGTCTGAATGGGCACAGAGTTTTTGCTCCACTGTAAAGTGGGTTGTGGATTTCCTGTTGCTTCACATGGAATCAAGCCTAAGGCTCCTGCTAGGTACGTCTGGTTGCTGGGTACATAGCGGATGACAGGGGGTGGCTCACCTAGTGTGGCTATCAGAAATGATGGCAATACAGTGTCATAATCTGTATTAAGGTGGACTTGCTAGTGTATATGTTGCTTGCTTGCTTTTGGTGTATTTCTGCCAGTCAGCTGATTATGCCAGTAGCCTCTATACAGGGAGTGTCTTGGAGGAGGCAACACCCTATCTGTAAAGATTCCATGTGGAATACTTGGAAGCTGCTCACTTTGCTTACCAACAAGCCGAAGCTACATGTACATGGGGAGCTGATCCTAATATGCAACAGAAGTTTGACTACAAAAATGTGCCAGAGTGCTCCTGGACAAGGGTCATCTTGGAAGATTTGTGGAGCTTTTTGAAAAATCATATTAAGGACTTTACAACGCATATTCACAATAACATGCTTATGGAGTTACAATGCACAGACCTCCGACTAATAACACAGCATTTTATGACCAGGAATGAGGGCACACTGTTAGTTTCTAAGATCACAATGGGTCAAGGCACTGTGACTGTGCAGGCTGATTTCAACATAACCAGCAATACTCTAGCATACTGGTCATCTCTAATAAGAGATTTTGCCTACAGACATCAAGGCCTTAAAGCTTTGAATACGCCTTCAAAAGCATTGGTGAATGAAGTGATTTACGATAAAGTATGACAAGCATCTGCCTCAAAAATGACACTTTTCCACTTCAAACTGAACATCTTCCAAAATTAAGCAGTGCTGTTATTAGCCTACTATACCAGTATCACAAGTACAACAAACAAAATAAAAGGGTAATAGAAGAGTTTGGGTAAACACCTATGAATTTCTCCACACTTCTCTGCTTTGCATACCATATTCCCACTCTGCCTGTCACACTTCAAAATGGCTCATTACAATCCACCATTCTTGACTATTTACTTGGGACAAAACAGGCACAACATGGAAGCCCTGTGAGTGAATAAATTATTCATATAACTCTCCATGGTATGCATTCCGCCAAATTTTAAACCAGTCAAGACCCTGGGCAAAATTAAGGATTACAGTCTGACATACAAGTGTTTTCTCTTTACAATGTGGTGTGAAAAGTGACCTCTTCAAAGAAACTTAGTGTTTCAAAGTATTATAAATCATTTCTACACACCAAAGTAGATATGGAAAGATGCATGCAGACCTGCACAATGATAAAAGCGTGACTTCATCCTACAAAACTCACAATGGCCACAAGATCCAACAAAAACCACAGTGAAACCAAATGGTTTACTGCATCATGCAGAATGCACCCGGAATATCATTTTCCAATTACATTTAATATCAGTGCCTAATTTTTCAATCTTCAAATTGTAAAAACACTGCTGTCTAGGTTAGAGTATTTTACACTAGCTGGAGCCCCATGCACTGGACAAATGACTGAAATAGGTGGGCATGCAAATTATAAGTGATCCTACACACCAAGCCAATCCCAGCCATCGGTCACAGTGGATATAAAGGCAATTGACTGGTCAATAGTTGCCAGTTGACAATACTGCTTAGGCATATGACAGCCAATTGATTGCAATGTGATGACCACAACACAAGTCTTGCACAATTGTGGGGCATTCACTGTGCCAACATCTCACATGAGAAACACGCAAGTTTTGATTTTTCTGTAAGCTAATTTTGATGCACTGAACAACTAGCTACCTTCACAGGTCACAAGGCCATAACTAGCGTTGTACTGAGTCCATAATAAGGCCAGTCATAAGTAACAGGGTGAATAATGACAAAGAATGCTTCTGTCACAGCTCATTTGAATAGCTTGTGAATTGGCTTAGGACAGAATGACTTGTGATGGACTTGCAAGGACTTGTGATGGACTCAAATACAACACTGGCATTTGGAAAACTTTCACAATACAGTGAGCCACGAACTTTTGCCGGAAGAGGCCATATTTCAATTTCTTAGAAAACTACCACCTGTAGGCCTACTTTTCAACATGTATTCATTTTCCCTCATTATCTTTGAGAATTACATACTTGTTCTGAATTACGGTGAAAGCACAAACATTGAACTTCATTGGTTCCTTGTACAAAAAAAAGTCCCTCTTTGCTCTGTTCAAATTCTCCTGAAAAGCAGTTAGTTCCCACAATGTAAAGCTGGCCACGCAACACAAACACAAGTGCTTCTAGATGTGGATGCCTTGTTTGAAGATGGCTCCTTATATAATGAGTATCCATCTCAAATTACATAAAGCCAAAAGCACACAAAAAGGTAAGCTTCTGCCCATGATGCAATGCAGTTTCAGAATTTGACATTGACAGCCTGTCTATAATTTGAATCACTTAAGCTGTTTGCATGCAATTTCCACATATGCTTGAACGAAAACATGCATGCCTCTAACACAGATTCAATCTTACAATGCTATGTAAGATATGGTGCCATGCGGGATAGTAAGGTTGTGCAAGGTGACAACCGGAAACAACCCCAGCAATGCACTTAAATACATTGCTAAATTTATCTGATATTGAACGGAATGCATGCAAACACCCTGCAAGCTCTTGTTATCCCAACAGCTGAGATGTCACAGACACTTGTGAAAACTTACTGCACTTATTGTGATCACACTGAGAATAGTGTTTGCACAGAACACAGTGTTAAAGACAAAGCATGCAGGTTTATATAGCTATCTTACCTGGAGCTAGGGTGCTGCTGGGTACTGGCAGGTATCAAAGGAAAATAAAGCATAGAATGGGGAAATTATTAGGTAGTGATTACAAGAAAATGATTAGGCACAGCATGGAAGTCAGTAGAAATTGGAAAGAAAAACCTGTAGCTCGAGACAATGACAGACATACATGTATGTCCTGAGAGTAACACCAGATTAGACTATGTCAACAGTGGAAACACTTCATGAAAAACAATGAGCTAAATGCTTAAAAAGTACCACTGCATGTGTGCCACAATGTGAAAAATCAAGTTAAGCACCTTATCTACGTGTATCAATCTAGAGTCAAATCCTGTGCTTTTTCTCAAGTAACTGGTGACATACAACAAAAAACACCCTGTGACCTGACTTAAAAGTAGGTGGCTTGAGACTGACTCGCAGTAAGGGTGACTAGTAACCAGGCATAAAAGTGTCTTAATTTTGTTGGGTTGCTAGTCAGCTAACTTTTAAGTACATGTATATGTATAAGAAACAGCTTACAGAGTTTTCAACAGTTAAAGAGAAGCCTATCAATTGAACACATCAACAGGTAAACTGTCACAAAGAAAAACAATATTGGAAAATTATTTTTGCCAAACAGGGATATGTTATGCCGAGAGGTTAAATTACACATTGAAAGTTAAACCAGCATATGGTTCAAGGGTGATTAGTTGATATAATCTCTCTTTGGTATTAGAGTTGACAAACTAAATGCAAAGCATAGGCAAGGGAACAACTTTGTCAACTTGTAAAAAAACAAACAAATAATGTTATACTTGTTTTACTATACACGTATCTCAAACATATTAACTACAAGTACTTCGTAAAATTTTTCAAGAGCCTAAAGAAAGAAATACCAATTAACGACTGCAGAGATGCCAATTTTTCAACACGAAAAGGTATAATCCTATCACACTTCCAGTTTCCTGACTTCTCCTAATTTTTGGTGCAACCCTAAAAAATTTGATCGGCAAATTAGAAAAAAAGTTTCAAAAAATCCTTTTTTCGTCTTTTCTTTCAAAACAAGCACCTGTCAACAATCTCTTTTCACGTCAAAACACTTGTATTTACCTGACTAGCACTATGCAAGTATGAATTGTAACTAATTGTTGATTATATTTCCACATTAATTCTGGTAAGTTTTATTTTTATTAATCACATTGGAGGCAATATTTTGCAACTTTTGTCCCATTCGATCAAAACAAAAAATGTCAAAAAGTCCTTATCTACCGCCCCTATTTAACCGGAAGAGAGCTATTTTTTCTTGGCCAAACTAATGTGCTTATATGTCTAACTAATGTGTCGTAAGATCCAGTGTGGGCAGTGTTTATCATGTCACAGTTACATGTGTTGCAAAACACGTAGGCTTCCCCATGACGAGACTCTGCAATAAAGGCCCATATTTGTTGTGTATTTGTTCCTGAACTTCTGCTGACTTGTTGCCACTGTGCAAAATGAGTCTAGTTGCTCACAAAATATCCAAGAATCAAATCCATGACAGTCCTCCACTCCGGTCAACTTTAGCACGATCACCCATCCTTACACAGCAACACTTGTGGGGTATTTCCTTTGTTTTAGTGTACAAAACTCCCACACAACACGCCAAAAATTTCAAATCACTCCAATTTAAACCAAATTCACTTTCCTGGGTATGTCCCTCATATAAAACACTTCAATTTGCTACTGATATTTACCCATCAAAAATTTCCCCTTTTTGAGTTATTTCCAAATATCAGTTTTGTGAAATTCTTGTGGATTTTGGTACCCCACAAGGTAAAAACTGGCCTTGTGGGGTACTTCGCATTGTTCCGGTATCCCACAAGGCCCTATGTATAAGCGCATGATGTTCGACACACATGTGTACGATATCGGTACATGTACAATATAATGCAGGGACATACACAATCACATTGCATATGAAGTGCAATCGTGCCTCTTTGCCCCCTGTTCATCATAGCGTTAATCGGGGTGAATGGATGATTCAACCATGCTGGTTTCTAGCACTACTCACGCAACTTGTATGCACAAACTGCTGGATGCCATTGACACATTTCTGACACGCGCATTACGAGGCCGCCTCCGTGCTAGCTTATGTAGAGTTTATACACAACTGTATGGTTTTGTATCTTCGAGTTGGAAATCGTAAAAAAATCTTAGTCTGGATCATCAGTGGTAAACGGACTAAACAAATCGTAAAAATTACGCCTAAATCGTACAGGTTGGCAGCTGCAATAGCCCTGAAGATTCTCTGGTGTAAACACTGTCTACAGGTTGGTTTCACAGTTGTTCATTGAACATGAAAGTAACAAGGACTACCTTTGCAAAACTTGCAGTAGGCATTTACAATTGCACTTTTTCCCCAACCTCACTGTGCACTTACAAGAATGTCAAGAGGCATGAGATGGTGAATTGACCAGTTTAAATTCAGTTTTAAAGCATATGCATAAGGTATAGTTTCTTCTTGATTTAATACACTGATTTGGGATTATTTACAATGGTGCAATGTTACTGATGTCATTTCTGGTTGTTTGTTGCTCTCACTTCAACACATGTCAAAGCACATTGCCAAAGTGATTGGTTGAAGCTTTCTGTCACAAAAGTCAACTGAGAATGGTGCCTCATTGTAAAGAAACTGAAATTTTGTAAGTATGCTTTCCCTAAACACACTAAGCAAACACAGGATACATGTAATGACTCATACAAGAATACAGACACCTACTGCAAAGTTATCTCTCAAGTTTGGCCCATTTTTCTATAATTTGAAAGGTGGAATTTCATTTTTCAAAATTGATAATTTAACTTAAGAGTCACACCAACAAGAAAGAAGTTTCTACATGGAAGATGAGAATCATTGTTCATGAGGTGTTCATGGCTTTGGAAGTGCTATGCCACCAAGATGGTAGAGTTGACTAACCTAGTACTGTCAGATAAGCTGAGACTTCTGCTGTGCCAGAAATACTGACAGCTGAACAGACATAGAAACCTTCATCTTCAGTTGTGACTTCATAGATACGTAACTCTCCTTCCTCACTGACTGTCAAACGACCCGAGTCATAACTCTGCCCACTGTACAACAGCTTCTGCCATCAACAACAATATAGAACAACATGAATTTTTCATCAAATATGCATATCACTGCGTCATACATTTTAAAAAGTTGTTAAGTCTACAAAACAATATTTGTACTTCTTCTGAAAACCAGTTACAAAAATAGGCAAACACAGAGAGACAAGTTTTTAAAACTTTCCTTAAAGAGCAACCCCAACGGTGGAAGAAAACTGACTCACTGACAATTAAAGAAGCATTTCTGCGTGGCCCCATCGACAGTAAAAATATGGACAGTTTTTAAAAACCTGCAGAATTGGTCCACATTTTGATCGCACTATTACTATTTAGTCAGAAGTCATAGTGCCACTTTACATATATAACTTCTTAGATACCACGTGAGTATATTAAACTATGTTCTGCATTTTTGTTACCACCGTTGGGGTCTCTCATTGAAATACAGGCACATGTGTATGTCATCTTATGTTACTCTATGTAATTACACATTTAGATTCACTTGTGTAAAATCTGTACCACCTTCTGGTAACAATTCCTTCTCTTAGGAAAGTCATGACAGAGTTTGGGGAGGTGACAAAAACTTGTTCTTATAACCTATTTCATCCCCACATCTATCTTTCAACACATGCACTGTCCCCACGACTACAGACCAAGAATGTAAGAATAGGCATCTACACACAAAACTCAAGTTGCTAATAGTGAAGTACTTGGGTTGCTATGTGGGAGGTAGAAACCTTGGTGTAATACAGTAAACTCTGGCTAAGTCCGCACCCTCAGGACCCGAAAAAATGTGAGACTTAAGTGAAAGCCGACTTCTACTGTAAGTCCTCCTTTTGCCAGTTAGCATGAATTGATGACCTATGCATAATTATGTCAATGTACTAGTGGGATTTGGTTGCAGTGGCAAAATATCTAGTCCGAGCATGGAGGGAGGAATAGACGCAATGGAAACATACCACATGGTTTGCAATGCTCCAAAGTTTTGACATGGGGATTGGAGTTTGAGAAGTGCAGCAGTCTATCAGTGTGAATGGGGTGCCTGCATATACATGTACATGGACTGCTAAACACTGAAATTGCCTGACAATGGCCAAACAAAAAAAATCACACTCCACTGGACAGCTGAAAATATGTGCACTAAAACTTTTAAAGTACACGAGAGTGGAAAATACAAACGCATAAAGGGGAATCTAGTTCTGTGAACTAACTCATTCGCTGAAGCATTTCAGTATTTTTGATCGCTTTAGGTCTGTGGAGTGTCGATCAAAGTTTGGAACGTACTTCAAGTTGTCGCGGGGGTCACTGGCTTCCGGCCATTCCATATTGTTTTTGCTATTTTTGGCAGTAAGGACCTGTGTGCCATATTTCATCAAGTCTTGTGCACTTGATTCCACATACCCTCATATACACATGTTTTTGGGCAGGAAAAATCCATTCAATTCACATGGCATGTACATGTACATGTGATATCCTCAAAATGTACATGTGCTGCCAGAGAAAGGTCTGGGATCCATCTATCAGAGCAGTGCATGCAATACTGGGCTGGGATGTGTCCTAACTGCAACACTACATAAACACTGATGCAGCGATCACACACCGTGTCTACAAACGGATGTTGCCGTGTGACTTTTAACTGATGCTTCTTGCCATTTCAATGCTAGTGCAGGATTTTTCATATGCTGACTTACAGGTACATAAAGGATTTTGTTGTGCTTTTTGGGGAAATGGGACCGAGGGTAACATGAAGACTTAGGTAAAATGATGACTTATAAAAGCCGACTTAGAATAAAAAATTCTAATGGAAATGCATTAGAGATGATTGGGACTTTCATAAGACTGATGACTTGCATGATTTGCCAAGTTGTACGATGTCGACTTAGAGGGAGTTTACTGCACTGACTTGCAGTGTACAGTAAAAACAAATTTTAAAAAAATTAGCATTAGACACACTCGCAACTTTTAAGGTTCAACTATTGGTGAGGCCTTTTTTTTTCATGGCTTGAATTTTTAGGATGTACTCAGCACAGATGTCTCAAAAAACTGAGTTTCAATGAACTTATGTCCTTGAGTAGCAAAGATCTGATGGGTTGGAGGGTGGCATCTCTTTTAGGAACTCCACTTAACACCACAATGAAACCCTTTCAGAATTGGCTGCCTGCTTGGACAAACACTACCTGAAGGCCATCCTTTTGCCAGAGGATAGTAGGGGGTGGACTGCCTGTCACCTTGCATTCAAATGATACCATGTGACCAGCAGACACTGTCTGGTCAACTGGTTCCCTGGTGAAGGTGGGCTCAGCTGCAGGAGTAATGAACAAATACATGTGCCATTAAAAAGCAGGTTCCAGGATGAAAGAAAGGGGCATATTGACACCAGCACCATGGTCTTGTTGAGTACCTTGCCACAATAAAAAAGAATCCATTCCAAAGCTGCAAATGAAATCATTACTACAATTTGAAATGAATCAAGTCTCTGTCATAACCAATTTCAGTTCCAAAGAGGAGGATTTCAGGTGGCACATAACGATGTTGATGATGGCTTTTTTTCTGTAAATCTGTAAGTTTTGAATAGATATTTAGTATTAACACCTGTCCCATGCTGCTTGCATGCGGACCACACACTTAAAAAGGACACAGGTTTGTTCATTATGTTAAATTCATTTGAAAAAGTGTGCGAACAGTGTGCGTTTGGAGGCGACCATGAAATACATGTACATCTGCACAAAATGCCGATGATTTAGACCCATATGCATCCCACATAAACCCAGATTTAGGAGGGAAGGAGTGTGCAATGTCACCCCCCTTTCCTACGTATGTACTTCATGGGATGGCCTCTTTCATGACCACTGTTTGCCTCTACCATCCATGCAGATAGGCCTGGTGCTGTGCATGTAACAGCAGAGTCAGGGTGACTTACTATTGACTTCTAGAGTGATGGTCAGGGCTTCTGTCCCCCAGCTATTCTCAGCTCTACAGATATAACTTCCTTCATCCTCCTGAACCACTTGGCTGATGTGGAGAGTGTTGTCCTCATCAATTTGAAATCTGCAGGTATTGCGAGACAAATCATTTTAAGTACGGCCCTCCGTTTTGCTTACATGCAGACATCTAGCGTTATTTTGTGAGGAGGGCATCAGTTTAAACTTTGACAGCAAATGTTTGAATTTTGTATTGAAGAAATAGGTGTTGATACCATCCTTATAGTTAGACCTAAGCTTAACTCTTGGGAATTGTTCATTTATTTGTGCTGCTCTCAGGCTTTGGAATAATTTACTACTTCACATAAGAAATGTGAAATCAATTTATAACCCTGTTAAAAACATATCTGTTCATGTAAATGTAGCCAGGTCAGATTCAGTCGGTATTTTTTATGGGAGTTCCTCCACTGTAATATTACACTGTCCTGTTCCTTGGTGTTAGGCCATTCCCCCTTGATTTTGGCCTTGTAATTCTCTTGACACTGAATGCAAATTTTGCCCAGTTACTGGTACTTGACCTCCCTCAAGACCATGTGGTTTCCAAGTTGTCCTCAGTCTACAGACCAGCAGTGGATTGAGCACACCACTTTCATTTTACTTGGCTCCTTTCAATTTTGATCTTTGCCGCTGAAGTACTTGGTCTGCTGTGGACTTGGTTATTCAAGCATGAGAGTTATAGATTTATGACTTTCCTTGAACACTTTTTTTTCTTGTGGTCCTTATTTATTTGTTGGTTAACAGGACATTATAGTCTCCTCTACTGGTGAGTAATATGTTTCAACTTCTTATGTTTTGGTCTGGTTACTCACAATCTTTTAAGGTCAGCAGTTTCAGTAATTCTTACCGTTGTTTTAATTTTCAATTATTTTTCAGCCTGTAGTTCAATATTTATTATAAATTTGTGGATTTTTGTTCTGTTCATCAATTTGCAGACACTATTTTTTTGTTAGTATTTCCTCCTTGAAAATGAAAAGTTCTTCTTGCTGTTGAAATCCAGATACTGCCTTAGCTGTTGCTTTAACTGTCTCCATTCTTAGGATTATCTCACAATTCCTCCCTAAAGCCAAAAAAAAAGGTTTCCCCTTTCTGGTCAACCCGCACGTCACTGTAGACCTGCGCCTCAGCAAAATAAAGAATTTTTTATTTTGCATAAAACGATTTCCAAAAGCTGCGAAACTTACTTGATTGGTAGGAAATCTGCTACCGCATTATTTTAACATGTTTTTGACAGGTGGGATTGAGTAATATTGGGATTGAGCCCTAATGGAAAAAATACAACTGATCTATATCAGCATCAATCTAGCTTCACTTATAGGTGTGCATATGCAAAGTATCTGTCATCAAGCTCCTAGTACAAATTGGCCAAGCTACATATGATGTGGTCCTTCCTCAATGATATATCTAACTAGTTGCTATCCTGTATGCATCTGAGCAATTTCCATGTTTATGGTTAAATGAAGTCTCGGCTTGTTTGGTTGGTTGTTTTGAGAACAGTTTCCAACCATGCTGACGGTGGTTTGTTGAGTACATGTACAATTCCCATGGATACAAGCTTAGGGACACTTGAGTCACACTCCATTGTGATCCATCGATTCTACACATTTCTCTTGCATTGGAACAACTTGTTTGTTAACTCTGCATGGTCAGCCGACAGTTGTCTTACAAAGGCTATACTATACAAATACACATAATTGCTGTGCTACATTAGTGGCTTTCAGTGACTCTTACAACAGACTGAATGAAGTCATCTTGGGGAAGAATTAGATATTTGCAACATGTTAAACAAACTGTACAGAAAATCAGTGACTTCAAAGATTCCATTTGAAATTCATGCAGTCAATATACAGTTGACATGTGGAAATAAATATCACACTGGTCCATGTACATACACCTCTAATGAATAAAAGTTTATCTTGAAACCAATAAATGGCTGGATTGTCCTTCTACAAAATTGACAGAGAATTATAGAAAGTATTAGCATAAGTAGATGCAACATGTGACCCACTGAGCTCAGAGCTAATCTGGAAAAGTGTGCAATGCAATGTATTCTAAATGAACCATAAGCTCTCCGGAGTGCATGCCAAAGGTGACACAAAGCTTCCGGATGGGAAGAATCACTGAAAATTATCAAAAAAGTTCTGTATAAAAATAAGATTCTAAGGGCAACCACAGTGAAACAACAGATTATGCCTAAAAGTCACTGGCCATCATGCTAATTGTACCTATTAATGGTTTTAATATGCCATTAACCTGTCAAATGCCATTACATATGCAATGAATGAATCCTGTTAATGCACCAATTAATACCTCTTAGACATTGATCGCAGCTGTAAGGACACCTCGTTAGATATCCGTAAGTACAATTAAAACCTTGATGATTAACTGCCACTCAGTGCATGAGCAACAGAGTGGAATCAATATTAAGTGCAAGGATATGAATGTAATTGTTTGGGGTGAACACTACAAAGTCATAGATATGCTTGGGTGTGTTCCGTAT
Organism: Acanthaster planci; assembly: GCF_054643075.1. Classification (NCBI taxonomy): domain Eukaryota; kingdom Metazoa; phylum Echinodermata; class Asteroidea; order Valvatida; family Acanthasteridae; genus Acanthaster; species Acanthaster planci. The sequence goes on along the minus strand of NC_141786.1, from coordinate 14,424,759 downwards.
GTATGTCATCCATACTTATGGTGTTTCCTTATAAGGCATATGCAAAAAACCTACTGTGGAGATCAGTGCTTATGAATTCAAATTCCTTTATGAAATTTTTACCTTTTTGTAAAGACATTGATAATGACATCAAGTTAAATTTGTATTTTATAAAGCTGGTAGGGTGCCAGATGTCCAACATCACATTGTACAGAGCCTTAGTATTCATGTGATAAGCAAGAGGCAAGGATTGACCCTAGGCCAAGCATTAGGGGATAAGTGGTAGGGTCAAAAGGTTAACTAACGATAGATAGGTTTCACCAAGGTAATTTCCTTCACTCTGGTCTATTCATAATGTTCATGTGCAAGTGTTGTTGGACATAGTTATGGATCCCAGGTGAAACCACCTGTCCTCCATCAAACTGCATCTTCCATTCCACTATCAGCTACATGTATGGTCAAAGGGTCAATCAAAAGTATTAAAGTTTTTCCACTTAGATTTTAGTTCCAACTTTGTTTAGCCTATCGCATCCAGACACCCACCCAACCCCAGTTTTCAACATCTCCATGCAAGTGGGAAATTGGTCTGCTCACCACATTTAAGCTGTTGAAATTTTCTTTTGTATTTAGCTGAAAGAAAATTTCAATCATTATTTATTTTCCTGTACACTCGCTCCAAACATTTTAGAACAAAAATTGTAATTTTGAATGGCCATTTTTGCATTGTAATCATGGACTATTAACCTCTATCAAGAACAGGAAGTGCTGTACCACACAGCTGAGCAGACATATCGAAGCAATACATGGTAGATAGTTAAAAATTGAAGGATACATTGCAAAAAACTATATAAGAAAAATGAAGAAAGTGAAGTGTGAAAAAATTGCTCTTTTAAGTTTGGCAAAGGACAGTATTTGAATTGAAAGGATCCATGGATGAATGTTTCATTTCCCTTCCTGTAAGCTTTCCATTAGATGCTTTGTATTTTGATTAATCACTGAAATTAATGAAACAAAAGTGCTCCCAGTGATGACCTTGGTTGCATAGCTAAAACACAGTAAAATAAAAAGTGAAAGATGAAAAATATCCCTTATTTTTCCCTCGGTGAAACTTGGAATTAATTTCAATCCGTCCTTTAAAAATTTTGTTATTGAAATGGAAAAACCTTTATTGTGATAATGTGCAAGTTAGTGTATGTATCTACAGTGCTCACTTTAGAAGACACAACTTCCTCCTTGTTGAATATCAGTTACAATAAGAATCCAAACATGCAGAACTACACTGCCCTTATTTCATTTGTTTCATATCAAGCGAATTGTACAAGTGCATGTAAGTCACTAGTAGGATTTGGCCTGATCAATTTACACAACTTCACTGACAGTGACTGCAAGCAACTGCTGACATGGGTTATAACAGGCTGACCTACACGTACATGTACTTCATCTAAAGAACCACGGACTGACTGTAAAGGATTCTACATGAAATAGTGAATAATGTTTTCAATACAAAAAACAAGCTTTTACAAAGGGTGGCTTATTTTAAATACTGGAAGACAGCAATGATTAGGTCTACTAGTATTTGAAGGTCTACTCATGAGGAACATTCCCTACCATGCGTGACAGAAGGCAGTCTTGCCAATGCACAAAACCAATCATCTGCATTCAGGACCAATCTCCAAGAGGCTACTTTACCTACTAATACTCCAATAAGAAGATATATATATTACCACCTCTTGAACTCAAGTAATGTGTCACCAGTTTTGTTTAGACAACTCCTTGTGATCTGTTTGCATTAGGTGGTTATGTAAGTATTGTACATGTATACATGGTGTGTTTGCAGCTGTACATGCTACAGCTATGTGCTTCCATGCTGTTGTCCTAGATACTCCACCCTATGATGAGGCTGTCATCAGTGACATCAAACACCTCATTGCCTCCCAACACTGACTCATCTGTCTCAGTGGACCCCTGGCTTTTTGTTCATGAATTCTTGTGAATAATGAAGCAGGCTGAGGCGAATGCCAGTAGATATGAGTTTGTGACGATGAGGATGCTCCCATACAGCCTTGGTGTTGACACAAGCGGTCTGCTTCCTGTCATGCTTGAACTAACCCCTACATTTCTCTCAGTTGATGCCCGTTCTCCCTGTCAAGTCTAAAAACTACTGTCTATATCTTCACCTGTGGTAAAGAGTTGGTCCTTCTTCAAGTATTAGGACCTTCACTAGGTACATGAGATAACACAACCATGAACAACCCATACAGAAAACAGTTTACTCTGGCATTAAATGTGAGGTGGCCCCCTACAAATAAACAACAGCGCCCTCTGTCAACAAATCTTAACTAAGCTGAAATCTACTTAAAATATAATTTTTTCTCCTTTATGTTTACTTGTAAGAGTCTACAAATCTCCTTAAATTTTTTCGTGCTGGCTATTTCTGATTTTAAAAGTTGAAAAATGGAGATTGGTATAGCCACTTATATTTTTTATAACCATGAATTCGTCTAAGATGCTGGAATTACATTACGTACACGAGTACTTTGTCCTTCATTTGTGTCGAACATATTTTTAGTGGTCGAGTGGTAAAACATCTGAATAGTAGAAGCTCCAACCTGTGGGTTGGAATCCCACCTGTACAAGTTTGTATTTAATTCTGCACAGCTCAAGGTAAACACTGACTATGCAAGTACAGTGCTTACAAATTACATCAGTCATTCAAAGCGAAGAGCAAAATGCAATGTTCAAATTACCATCATCCTGATCATCATTCTAAACAATTCTGGCACAAGTAATTGAATTTCTGCACACAAATCTGTGACAAGCAAGTAGCAGTTCTCACCTTCCTTTTGGCATGTCTGCGTCTCGTCTTCTCCACGTAACGCTAGGGATTGGGTCACCCTCAACAACACAGTGTAGGTTCACATTATCACCAGGTGCAGCAATAATGCGATCTTGCACGGGTCTGGTGAAGGATGGACGTGCTGCAGGCATGACATAGCAAATTTTAAAGAGAAGTGTAACCTCTGTTGAACAACAAACAGTGTTTTTCTTGGTTTTTTCAAACTTAATCGAAGTAATGTACTTAAAACATGAAGCAAGTTAGAAGGATAGGATCAGTAAATCAGAATTCCCAGAATAAATCAATTCAGTAAAATTACAGTGAAAGACAATATGCCTAATAACTTTAAAAGCAACTGAAAAACAATCAACGGCATGTTTGAAGATTTACCTCAGGCCAGTGAAAGTATAATGACACCTCTAAAATAAAGACCACATATTCACTTATCTTAGTGTACCCCATAAGTTTAATTTTCTTTCATTTTGCACATTCTGTGGTTGGGCTCATTATTGCTACATCAGTGTATGCTGACCTTGCCCTGGACTTCAATAAAGCACAAAAACTTCAATCAAAACACACACTTTAGTAGGCACTACTGCCCATAAAAGAACACTTCTTGAAAATACAGTAATAACTTATTCCTCCACACAAGGTACATTTTCACTTGAAGTTTATATTAGTCTTTTTTATTAAATAAGGGTAGGCAGAAAACCACAAGCTACCTTTGAGACACAAAGATAATAGAATAAGGGTAGGGTTGGTCACAGTACTCCCCTTGCAGTCATAACACCATTACACCCTCTCACTGCAGCAAAACTACCCCTAACTCAAGAATACTATTTTCTTTTAGCTTTTGTTTTCATTTTGGGCAGTCCACCTTTGCCAAAAACCTTCATCTGTTGGATGCACCAACAACTACATGTAGGACTCCAGGAGCCTCACTGTTCACAGATGCACAAGGCAATCGCTAAAATGACCAGAAACCTAGTGACAACCACATCTGGCTTGCTTCAACTACCTTGCAATCTCCAACCTCAGTGCATGCAGTAACAGTGACACATTGTCAAGTTATCTGGGAGTGAACCAGAGTTGATTGGAGGGAAATGCCACTTGAAAGAATCATTACAACAAAGGCACTTGTGATTGGAGTGTCTCAACTTTCTGTGGAATGGTCAAGGCTGAGTAGTATTTCTCAGCTGTCAAAGAATTAAAATGAAATACCAGTCTTGCTCCGCCCATTGACCTGTCCTTAAATTCATACATACATTGATCCTCAAGGATAAATTTAAAATTGCCGTGCTCCTGCAAGGGGGATAATTTTTGGAAATTTCCTTGTTCTATGGTAGACACAACAAATCAAAACTTGGAATGTTTAGAATCAGATGTTTCATAAGTCTGTAGGAAGCTATTAGCTGGACTTCAATACCTTTAGGCCCTATTAATCAAGCAAAGTAGTCATGTTTTAATACTTTCCCCTACTCAAATCTTACACAAAACAAAGGACTGGAACATTTGTTGTTTAATTCACATCGTTTATGTACTATCAATATTGCCCTGCATGTCTAACAGCAAAAGCACTCTAAAGCAAAATGTCACAACCCAAGTTTGGAAATTCCACCATTTTTACTCAAAAAAGAACTCCTGTCCCTCTTTTAGTATTGCCATATGATCGAACCCCCAACAAAACAATGATAATCTTTGATCTCAATACAGGAAATGGTGATTAGCCATCACAAAACAAAAAATACCAACTAAGTATCTGGATAACAACAGCCTGAAGGAAGTACAAGATACTAAAATGAGTGACTTACCATGCACATTGAGTATGGCAGGTGGGCTTTCTCTCGTGCCAATCGAATTGGTTGCAATACACACATAGCTGCCTGTGTCTGTGCGCCTAGCCTGGTGACAACAAACAATTATTATAATTTCAACAATTCATTGTCCAATTCTTAATTTTAACAGTTCTGTTCAGGGTATACCAGTAAGAATTTCCAACAATATGAGAACTCAGATAACAGACCTCCCTGCTGCAAACAATTATAATACACATTGAGACAATGCTACTCTGGTGTAATTTGGGGAGAAGCAAGCTTAGCTTATTGTTAAACACCTTCACATATACAGAAAAGTTGCTTTCATATCATCACGTCAGTATTCATGACATAAGCTCTTCATCTGAAGCTTTCTTAGGTGACAAATAAAATGGCTGAAAGCACTGAAATACATGTATAATGCACACTAAGTCATGTCAGCAGCTATTTTGGGGAGGGCAACTGACATCACAGTGTCAACAGACAATCTCTATCCATTTTGTAAAAGCATGACAAACTTAGCAACATTCACAAGGACTGCCGGAATGTAAGGCATCTTGTCTGTAAATAATCAGCGCTACAGCTGTAGGTTTTCCTTTTTCCAGATTTTGCCCCTTAACAATAACACAGGAGCGACAGAACCATGAGCAACATGGCTGCTTGTTTTATCAGGTGCACTAGTATGGCAATGATTTATAAAAGGGATGGCACAGGAACTGGACATCTCTACAAAGGCAAGGGGGTTTTTACATGAGTAATTACACTTTCAATGGCTAATTGGTGGCACTATGACATTGTAAATAACTCATCAGTGCATATGTTAAGCCACAAAAAATGTCAACATCCAAGAGACACTAGCAGCCATACATTGTTTCAAGAAGTGAGACACAAAGAATGCTTTGAAAACAGGAACAAGTAAAAGAGGTCCAGAAATACAAAAGCTGATAACTTAATAATGACCCTGACATTTCCTGTGACATAGAGAATCTTGACAGGTCTTGTCTCTGTCCACAGTCATGTGGTTAGCCCCACTCACCCCTACCCTACAGAATCCAGACTGGATACGTACCTGTGATATCATGAGGTTTCCATCTTGTAGCACCTTGACTCTGTCTCCATCTACTATCACATCTTCATCATCTTTGCTCCAGGTGACGGTGGGTTCTGGGTAACCTCTGGGGGGTTGACATTCCAACACCACAGGCTCACCAGCCAGACCCACAGAGTCAGATGGGTCTGTGCGGAAGTCATCCCGTAAAACTGTAATGATACAAATTAGGTCTTGCACTAATTTATCACAAATTATCATTCATTCATTCATTCCTTCATGAACCCTGACTACTTGGGGTTGATGCAGCAACAGAATTCAGGTCTTACAAGTGGTGGTCATATTCACCCTCATTGACCATTGACCAGGAGTAGGAATCTCCCTAGGGATCAAAGAAGACTGAAAACTTTATCTAATGAAGTTAACAACACTATCTCTATAGAAATACTTTTCTGTGGAAATGGTGCAGTTCCACAGGACTACACATAAACAAGCTTTCTTTAAACCATAGATCCTTGTTCTATGTTTAAACAGACCACATTTACCGGTACAAATGTGCTTACTGAGACCTTGCACTTGCAAACTGTCACTTCCTTGCCCAATAAACTCAGCAAATTATAAACAGTATGTCAACTTCACTTGAAGTTAAGAAGAAAGATTTAACAAACATCTTCTCTCAAGGTTTTAGTGAGAAACCCCATGAAGCAGGGAAAGCACTGATGTGTCCAAAGAACAGGGATGGCCCGTATTACACATGTGACTTACATGTTGCTTTTTATCAAGGTTGCATCATATTTCAGAGTGAGTTAACTCGGTCAAGACAGACAGACGCGTCGATGAAATCAATCACTTATGAGCTCAGCAATTGGGTAAAAACAAGACGACATGGAAGGGCTTTCATCTTGACAAGTCTTCTATCTGTCCAAAGGCAATCTCTCAATGCACTTGCTCTTTCTCAGTAACAACTGAAATTCAGTACTGTTAATACAGAGATGTTTCCTGTTGGTTAGACTAGTACTTCCATGGCAGTTCTCAGATTGAATTTTCAGGTCTATATCCTATTGCTGATGCCATTCAAACTTCTCCACCCAAAAAGCTTCATTTGAGAATCAGTATTTGAAATGGGGTGACCTGCAGAAGAAGTCCTAGATACAGTGTCATATATAAATACTTGTAGCACAGAGCAGGGGAACTAAATGCACACCAATACTGCTCAATGCCAGGGGGGACTGGGAAGCATGAGAACCAGCTTGGGATCAGATTTCATATAATCCCGATGTCCTGCGAACAGCTGGTGACACTGCATAATATAAATGGTGGGTACCAGTTAGCATGCTCATGCAGTAAGTGTATAAGTTAAAAAAAAATCCAAGTTGGAGGCGTTCATCACTTTCTACTTTGCTTCTGAAAGTGCTTTCCTTTTATTCCACTTCATCCCTTGAACAAAATTATAAGGTTTGAGATTTTGATTCTAGCAGCATAACTATCAACCTGTTTCAGTGCTGTATTTGAGTCCATCATAAGTTCCTGCAAATCCCTGTGAGTCCCTGTAAGTACATCACGAGTCATCATGTCTTAAGCCAATTCACAAGCTATTCAAATGAGTTGTGACAAAAGCATGCTTTTGTTATTGTTCACCCTGTTACTTATGACTGGCCTTGTGAAGGGACCTGTGCAAGGACTTGCGATGGATCCCACTCCAACACTGACCTGTTTTGTAATTTCACACTGAAATATGTGTTTAACTTCAAACAGTATGTTGCCAAAGACAATGTTTGATTTCCCCTGTATTACATCGCATTTTGCAAAGCACTATCAACCAAATGCTACGCACTTTCAAACATAAATCGCACATTGTGCGATGCAAAAATACACAGGTCTTCATGCTGTGATATGCTTGAAACAACAGTTCGATTTACAGCATGCATACAGCGGGGCACATAATCCTTTGAAATGTAGAAATCGGTGAGGAGCTGACTTCATTAATTTCCACACAACTCGTGTTCACTTCAGATAGCCAAAATACAGTCAGTAACCAATAACACGTGCAATATGCGCGGCGTGGCATGCATGGTCAGCTCCGGGCAGAGTGTGCATCCAGTACGTACATGACGGACTAACAACACGGGGTCATCGTTTCATGTCTCACAGTTTGACATTGCATTCAGTTTTATCTTCTGAACATGTCAAATGTAAGTTGAACGTGGAGGAAATGTAAAATGAATTAATGGAAGAGTGAAAAACAAGTTCAACTTACACTGGATAGAATAAAAAAGTGATGGATGTTTCGTTTTTGACTAACGTTACTTATGGGAAGATCAATGAAAAGGATAGCACGTCGTGTGCCACCAGATTGTACATACATTTTTAGAGTCCCCAAATGTTGTGCACTTTAAACTTTACTTGACTTGTTGCCAATCCCTTGTTGAAAAAATTTATTTTGTTAAATACTTGTACTATAACCTTCAAAATAAATGCTGTTGGACCTGTTGAACCTGTTCAGTGTTAAGAAATTTCATCCAAAATTCAAAAACAGCAGCGTCCAGAAATTAGGTAATAATTCAGCTGAGTGTTGCCCAACAATACCAATGTGATGCACTTTAAAAAAATTCCCACAACCCAAACATTAACAAATTCTTTAAAGTTGACAAATTCTGCTAAATTAATATCTCCACTTACCCAAACAAAATTTTGTTAGATTATTTTCCTATTTTGGGTGCATCTGTAAAGAGTTCATGTCAGACTTTACCAAAAAAATAGACAAATCAAGCAAAAATAAAAAAAATCATTGGAACTCTGGAGTGGGTCAAGATTTTGTGTAAAATACAGATTTTTGAATCAGGATGTTAGGAGTTTCTGATTTCACTTATAATGAAATTCGTTGTAAAAAATATTGCTCCGGCAAGGCACAACAGGCGAAAAATCAGAGTGCACAGCATTAAGGTACATCAACATACATGTATCCCTTTGCTAGTAAGCCATCACCAGCCACACAAGAAAGCCAACACCAGTGTTCACACTTTTGCAAGTAAAATAAAAGCCAGATTCTTTCAACAGTGCCATTTTGTTCATCAGAAAAAAGGGAAGGATACTCAGGTGTGTTTAACTGTTGATGTTCATCATGTGCAGCTTTTGTAGGAAGATCCCATTCGCAGGTATTTTACCCCTACTTTTAGGTATTTTATGCCTACTTAACCAACTTTTAAAATGTAAGAAATTGAGTACCCACTTGATCTAAAAATGATTTGAAAAAAACGTTTTCAAAAACTTTGTTTGTTTAACTGTTTTCTTTTATATGGATATTCAGGGATTCAATGCAGTTATATTGTGAAAAAACAGCTACACAAAATTATGTAATTCCTACGCAAAAATTTTGAAGAAATCGAACACTGGCCACAGACATCCAGTTGTTGAATATTGCTAATGGCTGTAAATAATACTTACAGATGTTATTCAAATACATTGTCAGTAAGCATCCAATTTGGAGCCAAATTTGAAACTCAGTTTTCCAAACATTGTGGTTGGAATCCGAAATGTTGGAACCTAATTCAACAGTTTGGAATAAAAATTCAAATGAATCATGTCCCCAAATATTTTAGGAAATCTTGCACAGAATTGTGTCATTTGTATGCATGTCCTTGCAAGGTGAATTGTCCAACTTTGGTGTTTTCCACATTGGCATGTCTCACGGTGACCCACAAAGAACAACCCCAACTTTGACATTTCTGCAATGAGGGTAACTGAGAAAGCCACTGGGCTTTGATAAAGACATGAGATTACCAGGAGGGAAGGTAAGTTGACAGGCTTTGCAACCCGATGCTCAACCTACTCCTGCTAATGCTCCCTACAGATGTGAGGCAAGTCTTCTGCAATTTCCAGGCTGCCATGTGAAGCCCATCTCATTCCAGTTTGTGTCACTTGCAAACACTCTGCATGTTCATACTGCTTGAACTCTATTAATCTGGTCCTTTTTTACTATACTGCCTAAAATGGCAGAAAAGAATAAAGTTACATTCCAAGCTTCACAAACATTGAATTCATTTTTGCTAAACAGACTAGTTTGCTAGTGTATCAGAGCAAGATTTTTTCAAGTGGGATCCAAGGGAGGTTAATTTGTTTAGGTTTTCTTTTCCTACAAAAACTTTTGAAATATTACAATCCAAGTTGCTGGTTCACTATTTCAAAATTGACTTCAGCACTAATGAAGGAAAATAACTTTTGACAAAAGTTTCTGTTGGGGAGATGAAATCTCTGAATAATGTTTCCTTCTCCCTTCAACATTGTTTCATTCAAGCACTGAATGTACAAGAACATCCCACATTCAGGTGGGTTCGCACCATCTACCGCCTGCCTACAAATCTTATTGATGCACTTTTTTCCTGACATACTCCCAGGAAGAACTGAAGATAAAGAGCTTTGTAAATTATGTCAGGAAAATCAAAACAGTCACAGATTGATTCATGTTCTCGGTGAGTTTTCTAAGTTTCTAGGTTTTCTATTGGAAGGATGATAATTTACCCATTATAACAAACATTCTTACCAAGGTCAAATGTTAACTGTAGGTTTAAAAGAATCTATTGCGTTCATTCATGCCAAGGCAGAAAATATGTACAGCAGCCTCAAGTAATGAAGGCAGCTTTGCACATGATTCAGTGTAAGTGGAAAAGGCCTATCCACTGAAACTATTTCCCAACTGTCCCACCATAAGGAGAATGGGAACATACTAACAAGAGCTGAGGAACTGAACAAGGAACCTATCTTTTCTTTCCAAGGATAACATTCCATTAGGACAATGCCACTTTCACTGATGAGACCTTCCCAAACAATCTGATTGATAACAATTCAAGCTTGTTTCCTCCCTTGTTACTGCCCATCATGTCAGCAACATGACACTGATTTGATTGGGAGTAATGTATTTGATTTAGCACAGCAGAGAAGGCATGTGTGAGTAAACTTACCACAATGCTGCAGATGGAACCCCTGCTGAGCATTGTCAATCCTCAATGCACAGGATTTCCACAGTGCTAATTTACTGAATAACACAGCTGAAAGTGGACAGTAGACACCTAGGAGCAGGGATGACACAATGCAGGCCAATCTTGTCTGGAGCCAGACTGGCTTTATTGGGTTGGCTGGTGGGTCTATGCAGTGCTAACAATCCCTACAACCACACTTATAAAAAAACCTTCTTGGAAGACCAAGACAATATCTGCCTGCAGGGAGTCTGCCAATGGTCTGCCCTATTTAGCTCAATAACCCCAAAGCAATCAGATCCTTGGACCTCAATGTAACCAACACAAACCCAGAAACCTTAACTAAGTCCCTGAATTGCAACAGTGTTTGGCCCAAGTCACAAACACAATTATGATAGCAAACAGGACTTGAGAAGAATGAAGTGTGGGAGCTCAGGGCTTGCTCCTTAGCAAAGAATCCCACTCTAGGATTACTAGACACGCTGACTGGCTGTGAACACTGTGACATGGCCAATAGTAAACAGATACCAAGCAAAATAGGGCAATCCTTACTGCAATTTGCAACAAAATGGTCTGGCATTGACAGTAGTCAATCCAAACAAACTGAAGCCATTAGGTCCCATTCTCTAACAAGAACATGAATAAAGTCTACCCTACAGCATTATTATAAGACAAAGTTTAAAAGTTGTTATGACTGATACTAATTAGTGCCATCATGGAGGAATTCCTCCATGCGACCACCAGCAGTTAACTTGGCCAAAAATATACCTACTTTAACCTTAAATTCCTTTTCAACCATTTCCAGAGTTATGCATAACATTTGTGGTAAGAAAATAGATGTAAACATGCCATTAATGCAAAAGCCTAAAGCAACAGGACATCTGACAACTTGAGAAACTATTACCCCACTGCTCTCAGCTATTGCCCTCCCTCAATGCACACTATTTACCCTGGATCATAACCAGACAGGACCAAGTTGCCTTTTTGTAGTGAACCCATCCTAATGTTGACCCAATACCAATCACTAGGGAACCATTGCAGCCAGTTGATGATTGACATCCTAGCCAGCAGGCAAGACCCTGGGGAGACATACCAACCAGCTTTTATCACCCAGACTCCATCTAATTGGTTATTCAAGACCTCACTGGAAAAGATGGGTCCAGATAACCCTGCCAAAATCCCCAAGTTCAAGACACCAACAATTTTCTATTTCAGGGTGCTGAGAATGCAGATACATTTGAGAGGCAGCAGATCCATCTGTCGATACAAATGCCACAAAAATCAGCCAACAATCTCTGTTATCTCATGACACCAGGCAAAAAAAGGGACTTCAATTCCATCCTTTCATTTCATGCCTGGTAGCTGATGACTATGAAGGAACACAATTATTCCAGATTTTCAGGAAAAATGTGCACAGTTAATGTGCACATTTAAATGTATGTGAAACACGTGGGTTTGCCCATCCTTTGAATTTGATGACCCTGAAAGACATCAGTAATGCTTATCATCCACATTTGCTGCTAACAATTTCATCCAGTGCATGAATCATATATAACAGATGCCAGGACTCGATATAGGATGTCGATTTCCCAGGTGGAAATGTCATCAATGAGCTGACATTGACAGCAACAGGGCCCTTCAGATCTCAACTCAATTGCTATCTCAGACACAGGTCTATACAGCTGAGCTGTAGCCGGTAAGCTAGTTAATCCGCACGATTTTTGTGTTTAAAAAGATTGGAGAGTTTGCCCTGCAACTGGTTGTAACCTTTTACATTGTAGGTCAGGCTGGTAATGCCAATTAGATACAGGAACATTCTGCTAATCATAAGGAAACTAGTGGTATATGGCTGTACATTATGAAATAAGACATTTTAATTCATGCATATGATACATGTAATTCTTACAAGATCAGACAGAAATGGGCATGCAACAAATAAATAAAATCCTTTACAAGAGGGAAATTGTGTCTTTGCATTAACACAGTTCTCATAGTTCTCTCCTTAGAGGTGTGCATTTCGAGTAATTTTTGGAACCAGGTACCTGTTTTTTGGTCAACATCAGGTACCCAAAAAGAGATCACTTTATGACAAATGGCACTTTGTGCGACCCTGGTGGACCATGTGTCTGAAACAAGGCTCTTTTTCGTACATAGGAAGCAAGCAGCACATTGTTCTAAATGTTGGGGTTAATCTCTCCTACCTTTTAATCAAACAAAATTCTTCCCTTCAGTTAGCAAATTATGTTTTTGTGGGTATATGAAACACAAAACAAATTTTTCACGAGGAACATCAGAACAGACAAGAGCTGCAAACCACCAATGCACCAGCAACCACTCACAGGAAATGTCCCTGATACTGCATGACCGCATACACGCGGAATGCACGTGCACATATAGTGAACGCTGGTCGTGTCACGTGCGGACCAGATCAGTGCTGCATATGTCACAGGTTACAGGGCTTTTATGTACAAAAATACCTCAGTAACTCACACCATTATATCCAATTATTTTGAAGTTTCTGATTAAAAAACCCCACCAAAATGCTTCAAAGGGCGTTGAAAGTATCGGAAGTACATGTAGGATACGAGTCATCACTGCCAAGTGATCCAGAAGTGCATTTGTTTTCTCTCTGGGACCAGTTAAGCTGATTGTTAACGCTGGTCCAATTGTAGTCCTCTTCAGGCAGTCCAATCACTGACAATGCAGTGGACATGTGACCAAAAAGGAATGGTCATGTGACCACACATAGGGAAACCCAAGTGAAAAAAATAGGACTAAATGTAGCACTTCACGTGGTAAACAAGACTAAGCGATATATGAAAGCTTCGCCACACGATGGTACCACGATAAAGTGGTTTATTTAAATAAATATATTTTTAGGATAACTCCTTTCCCTAGGTACAAGTTGTCGAGATTTTAATGTATAGGCCTACTTCGACAAGTGACATTTGCCTGATCGACTGTATTGTGACCTGCCAACATTTCCCTTTTTTGAATGAAAGACACACTTAGATTTGAAATGCTTTTGTGCATACAGAAAACATCCTTCCTGCTTTTTTGTTCAATTCCTCATCCACAGTTCCGCTGAATCACTGAAGAAATTCATAATGCTTTAATTTAAAAGTAAGTTTGAATGATGACTACGACATTTTCTTGGTATAAAAAACTAAACTGGTTCACTGACTCTGGGTTTATGGAGCACATTCAGTGCTTTGGTTACCAGCTATAAGAGGCCGATCAACTGCACAATTTGTGCGTGATCACTACTTACTCTACGTGTGGAGTCTCAGTACTGCTGGTATATTACACAGTCTGCTCTCGCTTCATCGTCAATCCCAACATAATGTAATTTTCATTCATATTGTTTTATTTGACAAAATACTCTTAACTCAAATGGTAAGCACTACCACATGGTAAGCACTGCACAAAAGTCATTTAGGCTGACAGGGTTTGAAATTTACAAATACAGTCACGCAAGCGTACATCAACAGGGTACCCGGCACAAGCCTATTCTCTCCGGCTATTTTAAAAATTTCTCAAATTATATCCAGTGAAATCAATTTAGGTGAAGCTGCAAGGTTCCATTTTTATCATTTGTCAAAAATATCAGTTTCATCACTCCAATGCCAAACAGAGTTTTTCAGAAAAAGCAATTTGTCTCTTGCCAAGCGATATAATAACTTTTTTAATTTTATAAACCTCAAAAGCATATTTTTAACATAAGGCACAAAAGTGGCAGAAAAGGATAGATTTCTCGGATGTCTTCACCTGTTATTCATATTTGCACAGGTTAGTTTCTTTTGAATTTAAACTGTTCTTAAAAAGTTTAGCAATAAGCTACAAGATCAATCTGATTACCCTTATTTTCTTCAACTGTTAAATTTATTGTCTGTAAAAGATTGAAGGAAAAAGTACTGTTTATTAATTCACAGCACTTGTAACATTTTTAATTTCAGATTGGAAGCAGGTGATCCTTTGAAAAAAGAAATGTACTAATGTTGAAAAGGATCTAGCAGCCCCTGTTCAACTTGGTCTGACAACTCCTGCATCACAGCATTAGTCTAACACATGAATGCAGATCTACCATAAACAGGACAAGTTTTGTTAATAGAAATGACCATAGAAACTACTCACATGCAACCTCCAGGGTAGCATTATTGCTGCGAGCTGTTCCAGCTCGGTTGATTGCTACACACTGATATGTCCCCACATCCAGTCTGCTGACAGTAAGAAACAGCATGGCCCCAGTATCTAGCAAGGTGATATGACCGCTGCCTGTTGACATGTCCATGGCATAGCCATCTTTGAGCCACTGTCAGACAAAAAACAAACAATGACAATCAGCCAATTAGGATGGGTAAGCAAGTAAGCATCGTAGGCCCACATTATCTGAATGCAATAGGAGTAATTCACAATACAGCACTCTGCAATACTGATCACCAACAAGGTCTATTTTCCATTTCTGCGACAGTATTGATAGCTTTGAGAACAGCAAACATCCAGCAATATCAGTGTAGATCCATAGACACAATGTTTCAAACAATGAAATGTTTGAATGATGGCTGCATCCCATTTTGAAATATGACAGTTTGCACTTAAACTCTGCATGTTGCACACATGAAACCTAACAAACCCTTGACATAATCAAAACCATAGGATCACCATTCAGCCAAACAGTGATCCATTTCTTGAAGAAAATAAACAAATTAATTGTCACCTTGTTCTACTACTTCTGGACAAGAGTCAAAATACTGGAATCACCAATGGTAATGTTCTGATACATCATACAAAAAGCGGTGCAGTAAATACACCGCTTGGCTGCCCCACACAACACACCTTTCATTTGTGATCTGCAGACTGACCAGAAAGCCACTTGATTAGGAATTTTATGATAAAAAATACAAAAAAATTTAAGTACAAGGTTTTGAACTTACATTGATTTAGAAAATGACAAACATTTGCTCAATCAACAAATGTAAAACTGTTCCCAACAGGTCAAGGCTCATCTCACAACTGGAAGTCAAAACTTCCCCAGAAAAACAACTGTTGTTGGTTAAAGAACTCAATCTGTGCATATGTATGATTTAGGTTCTTGTAGTAAGCTTCTAAACTTCCTGAATCAAACAACTATAAATAAGATTGCTGGTTGAAAATATGCAATAAATGCCTCTTCAGCAAACAAGGTATTTACAATTTGCCAAAACATCAAAAATGCAGAAGTACCTCAGATTGAGATCAAGAGCAGAAAGTATCACCATGGAGTCATTGAAATTTGAAAACGTGTCACTTGACACATCTTTAGAAATGACCTTCTGTTTCAATTTTCTTAAAAATAATGGCATACCAGACGGAATATCATCAAAAGAGTTTTGTTAGAATTTAATAGTCACATTGGTCTGTTATATTTCCCACAATTGCAAACGTTGCTCTGACTCCTGTGTAACTTCAACATCATATATTGGAGATGTATTTTATGCTAGAGTAAATGACGGGTTGGTTGTTGCACTGGTAGGTCATGCACACTTTCAAGAATTAGATGAGCACGTTCCATGGGCACATATAGCTTGATATGTACCATATTGTAGCCACAGTGTGATCGATACAGATATTGTCATTTGCCAATATTGGCAAGTCACTCTCTGCAGTTGACATAACAACATATCCAGATTGACTCATTCATTTGGGTTCAAATCACATCTGTGGCAACATTCAAGGTGTGACCATGCTAGCCATGGTGACGCCGTCATTCTACACTGTTAAGTCACTGAATCTTTTTGCCCTTATGTTTGCCTTGTCACTGATAATGATATGTTTCTGATGTCATCAACTTCAACAGTAATAAATATACAACTATAATTTACCCTCTGAAAACTTTTTTCCTGGTTAATTTACTATCTTTGATAAGTAATGGATTGTGCACCGTAACAAAAGATGTCATTGTTTAATCTGATGACAACGATACTGTACTGTTGTTATGCCAACTGTTAAGATGCTTTTCTGGCCCTGTGCATTTTGCATCGCACAATGCGATATATTTTAGACAGTGCATAGCATTTGATCAATATTGTGTCGCACCCTGCCACGCAATACAGAGGATACTGAACACTGACCCTGATTCAAGCATAGTCTCCATTGTGGGGTACATTCGGGTGCAACTATACATGGATGTGTAGTTCAACTAAAGCGGTCAACTGCTTTTTAGCAGTGCACATGCACAACACAGGTGCACTCAAGTTACACTGTGGAACTATTTGTGTAAACTTGATATCACTCAGATTTTGTAACTGGCTTCCACTTTCACAGCAGTTATGGTCAATGACATCTCACACAATTCTGTCATTTGCATCTCCATACGGATCAATTCAATCGGCTACTCATTACCAGCAGTGAAACCATACCCAGGCCCTGATTACAAATGGTTGATGACATAGATGGTCAAACAACTTATCATTTTGGTGACATTGGTCAAAGTACAGTTACCTATACTAGTCATCAATTGGAACTGCTTATGGAGGCAAACACAGGACAAGATGGCATCCAACAGCCTTGCATTATCTACTGAGTTATTTTGACTACTGACAATGTCTCCTGCATGCGTGGCATTCATGCTGTTCCATCCAGGCTCCAGCATTTCCTTGTTCTGTCTATGTCCAGCAATACATACCACTCACAAACCATAGAGCTACTATGTACCATGATGCACAGACATTGCCATCATTTGGTGAACATCACAATGAAATTATTAAGGAAGATGGTAATGTTTGCATATCAGCTGGTTGTAATGTAAGAACTCAACCAACCTCTTTCTTTAACCAATTATGGGAATTGTTGAAATCAAATGTCATATCAATCACTGTGCCCAAGTTTAAACTACTCACTTTCATGCTTTATTTTTGGTCCACACATCCCTGCTATCAAGTCCTATCATACAATCTGAACTACATGTAGTGACTAAAGCTGTGTTCACACTGGACTAAAAATTGTCAAACGTTACTGTGACTCTTGTTAATATTCTATCGGGATTTTTCTTCCATGCACGTGGATTACTCAGACCTGTGGGAAGTCCATGACCAAGCAGCAGCATGGGCTTTCAGAATCTCACAAGGGCACCCTCCCATTGAGCTTACATTGTGACACCGAATGTCGTCTCAACAAAGCGGCGATTCATTTTATACTTCATATATTTCAATCTAGGCAAAGTTATAACTAAATTGGAACATTTGTTGACCAAAACCTATCCAATGAATTACATGTACACTTGGTGTCTCGATCTTTCAATCCAGCAGTTCTCGTTACAGTGCCATTACTGGACTAAGAGCTGTGAGACATGAGGGGTTGATCCTCCTCCACTGAAAAAGATCTCATAATCATTTTCTGAGATATTC
Organism: Acanthaster planci; assembly: GCF_054643075.1. Lineage (NCBI taxonomy): Eukaryota > Metazoa > Echinodermata > Asteroidea > Valvatida > Acanthasteridae > Acanthaster > Acanthaster planci. Next base: position 14,406,724 of record NC_141786.1, on the reverse strand, counting down.
TATATTTTAATTGAATAATATTACAAATACCACAATCAATAAATGGCCAAAGTAGGCTAAGCGTTTAGCACACTTTCTGACATCCATGTTGTGTTTATGCACGGTCATGTACAGGCGCAGTACAGACATGTGCACAGGGAAAAACAGAGGTCACAACCCACTGACCAGTGAACAGATTTAATGTGATCAAAAAGTAAATGTTACATCACACTGGCCATCCACACAGGACTTTTCTGTGACGTAAAATTGACAATGTAATTTTTTGCCACTCCGGTGGCCCTGTAAAACTTCCACAACAGAAAGGTAAAACCTTACAACCAACGATCGACACTTGACAATTTGGACAGTTTACCTACTCTCAACATTGGATTTAATTTTGTCAATTCACAACAGTCTCCAAAAAGGTTTTACCAAAAAAGTCCAATGCGAACACAACTTCAGTGAGTACTATAGTTAAAGTCTTCTATATGTGCATGGTTAACATGAAATGACCAGTGTCCAGTGTGACCGGTTGACCTATTTCTCTTATGGTCAACTTATGTTTATATTCTCTTATATACACACTTTTCCATGAGACTTCGGTCTCGATCGAATTTGATTCTTGTAATATAGCTCATCCAACATTGTAAGTGCGCCCTCAAGTGACAGCTTTCCATAAATACATTGAATGCGGCTCTATGCAAATTTAACCACATGTGCACTCGTAGATAGCTTTGCGAATGCCCTTCCGCATCTTGTCATATAAATTGTGTGTGTTGTTCGGCGTTTTGTTTTTAGCAACACCGACGCACTATTATGTATTGGCCAAATGTGCACTCATAGGGAGTCTTGCCAACGCCCTTCTGCATTTTGTCACCAAAATTTTGTGTATTGTTTAGCTTTTACCTTGGTGACGCTGATCCACTATTATGCATTGGCTGGACAGTAGTCTTCTTGGCTCAAGAATGCGCATTTTTCAGAGAGAACACCTCCAAACTCTGAGGAGAACACATGTCTCTTCTGACTTTTCCTGTTTTGCCTGCATTAGACACTATTGGTATTGCCACGTATTCACACTCGTGAATACTGTTGTAAAACATTTTTGATTTTCAGTCATCATGGGTCTTGTGGTGCTGGATTGTTGGCATCAGGAGGGGCACAGATTGTGGAAGGCTGCGTGGTATGTATGCATTTTGTTTGGTTGTTTTTTTCTTATCATGTCAGTTTTGTATAGTTTTTCCATGTAAAAATGATGGTGGTAGCTTGAGTTGGGTGCAATCACACATACATGTATATGTGTACATTCTATAGCGGGCACACATTTGAAGATTTTCTTTGGACTATTTGCATATTTTCTTACTAAGTGTATTGAGTGTAATCTTACACAAGGCAATTGCTGCTGTTTTGTTTCTTACCACCTGTTAATAATTTTGTTGTACATATTAAGGAACTATACTTTGTTTCGAGTTGTTTCTGATTATGCGAGTGCATTTTCACTGACAAGAGAGTTGTCAGAATGACAGTTGAGTAGGAGCATATCTTGGTGGATTTATTTGCCTGCTCTCAACAGTATAATTAATGAAATTATCACAAGTGACTTGTATACTTGTCTACTAAGCTGTGGTCAAAATTTATTCAAGAGATTACAGTAAAATATCTTGGCCAAAGATTTGAAGCACAGTATTTTTTTCTCTTGTAAGAATCACAGTTAATCCTCTGCGGCATGATGATAGAAACTGTTGAAGATATGTAGATTGATCTTTCTATTTTGGAGTCTTGATTGCCACTAAGTCTTGAAAATCTCTCAGTGCTGGTATGTGTTACCACGCAACATGTACATGTAATGATTTAAAATCAAGATGTGAGCTTGGAGCTATAGTCCATTATTTTGGGATACATGTAGTTGAACACAGAAAAGAACAGCAATGCTAAACAAGATCATAGTTATAACTGGGACATTTGTGCCACTGGAACATGTCTCCAGTCTTTGTTTTTCTTTGTTTACTGATAAAATTAGGTAACTGTTAGAACCGGGTAATTTGTATAACGCAACAGACCTTGTTATAACAGTGTTCCGCTGTATTCTTTGATAAAGATATTGAGAACATAGGCTGAGGCTGAGGAAGTGGCCTTTATAAAGAGGAAACTCATGTTACATTATGCATTTAGTGGTAATGATTGAGGTCTCAATTAAAATCTGTTACCAGTCTAATATGAAATTGTAGTTACGTGAATGGGTGTAAATCCACAGTGGTAATTATTGCATCATTTTTTTTATGCTTGCAGGATACAGCCACAATTGACTGTCATACCGCAATATTGATCTGTGCGAACCGGTATCATAACTTACACATAATTGCTACAGTGTACAGACACAAATTGTATAATTTGTTGGAATCTATTTTACATTGTTACAATAAAATAATTCTGTAACTCTGGTTGCTCACTGGGTCTTCCCTCTCTGTAGCGCTGTTTTCTAACTTATCTCCATCTAATCCCACTTGGTTACACAGACTGAAAGAATGGTTGTGTTTGCAGCTGTAGGGAAATCACAGATCTGTTCAGTCTGTAAGAATTTATCCCCACCCCGTTTTGGCAAAGACTTCCAAATTGGTAAAATTCCACCAGCATGCTTGGCAGGGATTGAGGACAGTACAGCCCAGACACTTTTTGTTGAATTTGAGGGCTCATGGGAGTTCTGACAAATAATGTATCATTAGATACTTTGGAGGTATTTCTGCTTAATTTTACAAATGAAACTGTATCAAGTTCTAATCTAGTGAACATTTTGAGTTTTGTAAAATAAGATCTGGTAAGGACCTATGCATACGAAATGTTCATGTTACAGTTCCACGTAGGCCCTATATGTAAATCACAGTGCTGTGACTGTGTGGTGAACACTGAGTGTGTTTAGAGATACCTTTTCCAATGTCCACCCCACTTGACGGGCCTAACCTTCCACTCCAGCTGTTTTTCTAACCCCACCACAACCTCCCCATGTATATTTTTGTATATTCCCCTTTACATCTATCTTCATAAATATTTTCTCAAGCTGCAGATGCCTGCCATGGGTTATGAGGCTTCCTTACTTTGTAAGGGTCTCATGTGATCAAGGTTAAATCATTTATTCTAACCTCCCTGGCCAGAGTGCATTATTCAAATATATTACCTCATTAATCTTTGTGCAATACCTCAAAAAAACTCTCAATGCATTTAATTTACAGGGAGGCAAGGACTTAGGGAAGAACACGTTAGAACATCAATCAAACAAGTTTGCACTTAGCAGAGTAATCTCTCCCCAACAAATTTCCTTCAAAGATTGCCTTGCCTTTTGATTTTCGTCATTTTCAAATGGGTCAACCGTGGAAACAAGGTAGAAAAGGCTTTTTTTTTAAATATTTTTCACAGGCTGTAACTTGTAAGCCCCTTGGAACTAAGAACTATAAATTTTTTACAACTGGCAAGTGCTCCAACAATGGTTCTTGTCAAATCAAATTACAATTTTCGACTGCATATTTTGCTCAGTTCATCTGGGAACATCAAATAAACAGCCATTTGATAAAACTTGAATAAAAGCAAACAGTGGGAATCCATCATCACATTATAATAAACATAGCTGTCAGAATTACATATCATTAATCATACAGTCCCCACAGACAAACATGCCATTGGATGCACAAGATGTCTGACCTACAGTTGAAAATGAAATCCTGTCTAACAAACTTGCAGCATCAACAATTAGCACTTCAATTATGCACCACCAGAGACTGCAATGGTTTCCTTGAAGGCTGACAGCCCCAGCAGAGGGGCTGCGTATGTCCTCCATGAGGTATGTTGTTTAGCTGAGTACAGGAAGTAAGATACCACACACCCACACCTGCTGTCCTGGTCAGAAAGCTCCTGCTGAAAATCCCAGATGTTTGCTGGTAGTTGCCCACACCTCACCAACTGAAAACCAAGCAGGTCTTCACACTTCCCAGGACACCTAGCCTGTCTGGCAGTATTAGTCTGACCTCATGCATGTAGGCACAGCAAGACTAGACCTTGGTTATGTCAACTGCTAGACAACAACCTCTACATTAATCCTGTACTATGCTTTTCACTGAACACCTGATCCATGTCAAAAAAACCACAAAAACAGGCAAGGCCCTCACAGCTATTACAAAAATGTAGGCCTACATGAACTGCTTTGTGAATGCAGTGATCATTTCATCTTCCTTGTAATTACTTTGTCAAGTTCACACACATGCACAACCACACAATGTAGTGCATGATTTGTGTGTTATATAAAAACAATGAAATTAAGTTGACCTGGCATCGGTGGTCTTGAAGACAAATTCTGGATGTTTTTGACTGCACTCTTGGGTAAACTACTTGTGTAATGAGACCCTTCACACACTACTACTATCAACGACCTGACAATCTATGCTTCACATACAATCAGATCTGCAATGCAGCCCAATCTTTTGGTAAGGAAGAGATCCTATGCATAAGTACAGAGAGCAAAGGTAAAAATTCTGACCATTACACATGATATACACTTAGGTGGTTCTTGTGAACAGACCACATGGCACCATCTAGTTCCTCTTTACTGAAATCCTGTATTGCAGGGGCGACTCAAAACTTGAATCTCCCACTCAGATTCATGTCTCAATTAACTGGTTGCACTTGCAGCCAAGAGTAATACATACCAATGGTATGACTGGCATCGCAGCGTTCCAGTCCATTCGTGTAGCTTCTATAGCCACAATGCTTTTTATTCGCCATGCAATTTAAGTTTTTATGTTTTTCTTTTAACCTACTTTCAATATTTGTTCCGCTCTTGTTAAAAGGCATTTCAGTGCCTTTGTAGTTTTTGTTCTAATGTGAGTATCCACATAGCTGTCAGAATTACATATCATTAATCATACAGTCCCAACAGACAAACATGTCATTGGATGCACAGGATGTATGACCTACAGTTGAAAATGAAATCCTGTCTAATAAACTTGCAGCATCAACAATTAGCACTTCAATTATGCACCACCAGAGACTGCAATGGTTTCCTTGAAGGCTGACAGCCCCAGCAGAGGGGCTGCGTATGCCCTCCATGAGGTATGTTGTTTAGCTGAGTTTTGGTAGGGTTTTATTTTACTTCAAATTTGTTCCGATTGGTCATTTGTCCCATTAATTTCGAAGGGGGATGTATTTCCATTTAGCATTTAGTAGTACATATTTTTATCTGGAGTTCTGATGGTTGCACGGGAGTTTTAACATTTTGTAAATCATTCTTTTACTCTTGCACTGACAGCCAACTATAGTTTTAGCAGCCACTTGTAGAAGACACATAACTGTGATGTCAAAAGAGCAGGCCCTATTGAAGAAAAATATAAGCTGCACAAGTGCGTCTCAGAAAACTTCCTTGCCTGGGCCTTTTGAGCCTCGGCATATGTTTCTCCCAAACTAAAATGTCCCAGTCCAAAGTTCATGCTGTTTTAATAATTCAGAGTCTGGTCTGGTCTCACTGTGTGAGGCAAGTGGCAGATATAGAAGCTTAGTCACGTGAGAAAGGGCGTCTGCTCTGCAGGAAGACTTGTTCATAATAAGCTGTGTCTCCATGCTCAATGTCAGACTATGTGCATACCGACAGAGTCACACTGCCATTATTGCTGGCAGGTGCTCCCATTATTTTTGTGCATAATAGAAGCAATTTTTTCCTCCAAAGTCAGGCAGGCGCCAATGGGTAGAAACTGATTGTATGCTATACAACCTGGGCCCTGCATGACACGCTGATCGACTGACCCCATGAAATTCAGAGTTGACTTCTACTTCTTGAATACTGCTACTAGGGGACAAATGTATGCAACAGTTGTTTGGATTTTTATAGCTTCAAGCATCAGGAAACCACCAGTCTTTATTATATTTGATTCTTTTTATGAATGGGCTTTCATCTGAATCTTTACTTCTCGATTGAGCTGGTGTGCTGTACTTGCACTTAAGTTTTTAAACCCAGTTAAGTACCAGTACCCTAACCCTCAAAGTTTTTGTACCACAGAAGGCTCTATCTTTCCCAAATCGTGTCAATCATGTATAATCTACCTGTGCCTTATAATGTACTTTGAAAGATGTCAGAGGGTTGTGATCAGTGAATATTTCACCACTTGACTTTCTGTGTCCAGAAAAAAGTTGCACATCCAGAAACATCAATAGTTTCAACTCTTACTTATTAGTTCTTAATCTTCAGAGGGCAACATTGTAATGACTGGTCAGTAGATCACGTTTGCTGTTGAAAGCATTCAAGAAAATGAGTTTAGAATCATTTCAGTGCAGTAACTGTGACTAAAAGACTGTGTCCTCTTTTGTCACAGGTGTGACAACACAACACAAAGGGGTGCTTTGTTGCCCAGCAACTGCATGCCTCAAAGATGACAGACCTCACTTCATGCAACACATACAACTTAGTTACTCAGTTGAATGTGTGTGCAAGTCCCTATGCATGGCTTCTCACATGGTGACATGGGTCAGTGGCAATGGTGTGACTTTCTTGCACACAGCCAACTTGATAGCCCAAAGCATGCACTAATTACTTCCTCAAAGTCTTCCTAATGAAGACCACATCAATGAACACTCTCTAGAGCAGGGTCCCATCAACACCGATACTGCAATTTCTTTCAAGGGATTAAACAGCCTACTCACCGAGATGCTCGGTTCTGGTCTGCCCTCAGCTCTGCAGTCAAGCCTAGCAGGCTCATTCTTTGGCACAACCACATTCTGCGGATGTTCAGTGATGCTCGGTGGAACATCTTCTCTCCTTCTTGCTGCTACAACTGCAATCAAGCACATAAAAATCACATTAACTACAAATTTAAATTGTTGGTTTGTCTGCAGAAGGGATTTAAGATGAAACCAGTACAAGCAGAATTAACCTGTAGAGAAAAACCATAGAGAGTCTGGGGTTCAATCCACACACTTAGAGTGCCATGCAGGGCAAAATATCAAGGAACTGCCAAGCTGGGAATAGAGGTGGAAATAAACTGCAGAAGTCTGCCAGTTTCAAGTTAATCAGGTGACATCCCATATACACAGGGATGGCCAATTTATGACGTACCAACATGAAGGATTTATTGTGCTCTTTCTGTATTAAAATTTTAAAAGTGCACACAAATGTAGAAGTTAAAAATGCCCTCAAGACACACTTCTCACAATGCAGTCATAACTTCTTGTTAATTCCATGTCCACCTATACGTCAAGCACCCCAGTGAAGAAAGTCTGAAACAGTTTACCAGACCAATGGAAACATTTCTTTCGGTCACTTCTGTGATGCCAATTTGATATTCTTGATTTCTCAACTTGTAATTCAGTTGTACAACTCTTTCTATAAATACAGGCCAACACAAGCAGGAAACCATGCTTCAATATTTATTTGAATGAAATCCAAACCATCCATGCAAGAAAGGTGAAGCCCAAGTAAATACACCCAAAGGGATAATATTACATGGTGGTATGATTTAGCACTACCAGATGGAAGGATAAAGATAGGACTACTCTATAAGTCCCAGGTGACTCAACTACCTAAGCTGGCATTACAAAGTGAACTGACATTTAATAAGCATTAAACCCAAACAGTATAGGCAATTATGGAAGTATTTATCCACATTGGAAACCTTGCTTTAATGTGGTTTGGTTATAAAAATGGAAATGACTGGAGTCATGCTTTTTAGACATGCACAAGCACATATTATGATTCAAGCATGATTCAAGGAATAGGCCTATTCACATGGTATTTGCTCTCAGAGAGATGTCGACAAAGCTTTGCATTTATTAAAAATTTGGCTAGAATTGCTCATGTTCTTGACACTGCTGCTCAGTACTGTCTGTTTATTCACATGGACTTTCACTTTCCTTACACAAAGCACACAGCTAACACAAAGTCGCTCTCATTTTCAACTTCAGTCTCAGTCGTGGTGACTGAATCTGATACATTGTATGAGTGCATCCTCCCCAGAACTGCATCAGCGGGTTATTGCCAACATGCTGGGCTGGCACCATTGGCATTATCCCTACAAATGAAATGACAGCACTTTAATCTGGACCTTGAGTTTGCATAAACAAGACTGTAATTAACTTCCTATACATTTGGAATCAATGATCTCTAATAAGCACTTCTGCACAACAGTTACACTCACAGGCACAAAGAGTCTTTTAACTTTAAAACTGTTTATAATCAGAGATGCATCCTGACAGGTGCAGGGTACATAGACAAGCCAAGGCAGATACCAGTAATTGCACTCACTAATTAATATGACATCCCCTCCCTCAAATTATCCATAGCACACATATCTTAATTGAAGCATTCCTGTCTAATATGTCTAGAATGCCAGCTGCTACAAACCACACCACAGAGTCAGACCATGCATGAGTCTACATTGCCTTCCTGTAGAGCTGCTGCATACAAACACATCAATAGTTTCATTTCAACTGAGTTTCAAAATTAAACAGATTTATACAAGCCCACTTTTAAATTCATTAAAATGTCGCTGATGTAATTACAATGAAATGTTACTGATCTTCCAAAGTACCTTTTAAGTAGTGGGCCTTCACTTTGGGTCTCATCTGAGCAAGCTTGTAGACCTCTTCTCAGTTTCAACTCAGTGCTTCTAAATGTAAGTTGAACTTGAAGGCCAATCCCCAACAAAAACAGATTTAAAGTCAATATTATACTCCAGATGTTACAATGATTTCAAAGAATTTTACTTAAGTACTCCCACAGATAATACTAGGATCATTTGAAATCTGCTGGAGCTGTGCTCTCCACAAATCAACACTGATAGATTTGCACCACAAATATCATGTAACATGATAGTAGAAAATGAGGTTTTCATCCTTCACTATCAATCTTATAAATGGGAACTATTCCAGAAAATCACTCAACAAGATACTCTTCAGAGTAGAACTATGTGTATCACTGTCAGTTCTGAAAAACACAAGTGTTGATAGTAACAAATCACATTTTTTCAAATGACAGTCCATTCCTAGCCAGAATTTAGTTTATTGTTCAACAGCTGTTGAGCATAAAATTGGCTTTGAAGAATGTGAACTTCTTGTTGAGTGGAGGGAAGAATGTGTACACACCTTCAATGGAGTCAGGGCTGTTTATTTACCATTGCTCTTTGTGATAACTCGGTGATAATCGGTTGTGCCCATAATGACAAGGCTAACACCGATCCATTTATCACTCATTCTGCTAATGTTTCCTGAGCAATCAATCACCTCTAGCATGGTTTGCTATTGTCTTCACCAGCAAATAAATGCACAGCAATTTTTCATGCAGTTAAATGAGTGGGCAGGATAATAGTTTTTATTTTCACAGGACTTCGTGGAGCCTCAACAATACCAAACACCTCGCCCACGTATTTCCGGTTACTTAAGCCAACAGAGGCAGTCTAGCAGCCCACCAAGTTCTTATTGTCTCCATGGTCTCTTACCGAAGTAAAGAATAAAAATCTTTAAATGTAAAGAGAAACATCTTGCCATCAGATTAACATTCTCGATGCTCCATTTACATCTTAGAAGATGTCATTAATATGCAACATTATCTCAATGAAAACATTGTCTACAAAAAGTCCTTCTTGCTTCAAATTGTTTAAAAAAGACTTTTTAATAAGGCCCCAAATCCCTTTGGCTTCACACCCCCTTCCCATTTCACCAAGCCTTGCCTTCATTAGTTCCCTTTAAATTTGAATTTTAGAGCGCGAAGAACACCTGATTATGCTCTCATTTGGCTGAAAGTGCATGATGGATATCTGTAAATATTCAATGTATTAATGTATACAATACACATAGCAACCAAAGTGCCGGATGATCTGCAACCACAGTTCTGCCTCTATGGGTGCAAGCCTGCAAGTTTGATCTGGGAATGGTTTTGGTCTTAATACAATTCAAAGCAGTCAAGAGTTTTATTTCCTTTACTTAAACATCCTGGGTATCTTCTGTGAGTCTGCATGCATTCTTCAGAAGGTTACAAAGCATCAAACTAGTCTTTATGTATGAGCGTATAGTTACAAAACAAAACAGACTTGCACAAATGCAACATGACTTAAGTAATTCAAGAAATTTTCAATTAAATGTGAGAAACATTTATTCACCACACAGTTTTGCAGGCAAAATTCTTTTATCCTGTCTTCCTCTGTGACCCAACAACTTTTAATGAATACAGCCTTTCCTTATTTACTGAGCATTAACAAGCCACCAGACTTCAAAGTGGTGTCTGGAATATATTAATGTGGGGATTAGCTAGCAGACCAACGTGGAGCCTCCTCAACACATTCCTTACAATTAAATGGAAACATGAACTGGCAAGTAAACTAATACAAAGCCAAACAACACCAACTTATTTGCAATTCACACCACTATATTAAAAAACACGAATAATGCCAGTTGTTGTTCATTCAGCAGAGGAAGTCCTTGCATGGTTGGCAGACGGACAAGATTACAAGAAATGGCCTTTGAAATAACTTCACAACTGCAACATCCATAAACCTGACCCTGAGGAATCAAATGGTCATTTCACTGGGCATTTTGCTGTCTCTAATACTTGCTAATAAACAGTCTCAACTTTTAATGTCTTCCTGTTTTGCAAGGAGCAGGCAGTATGGCCCTGGTTGGGGCAAGACCAGGCTAGACCACACCTGCACTGGCCTTCAGAGAGAAGCAATATCTATTTCAACACTGGACAAATTGAGCATGCAATGGAGGCCCTGATACATGGACACATTTATGGAATGCCCCTGGCTGTTGGAGTGGATCCTCAGATTTCCTGATCTTTTGTACTGACCACTGAAAACATATGTCTACACCTGTACACCTTCATTGCTCATGGCAATAAAATATGAAATTGTTGAAACAATAAAACAGCAGTTTTGTTTCTTCCCCTAGGAAGAAAGATATTAATCCTGGACTCCACGGAAGAGAGTTTATATTCCATTGATAAGATAGAAGTCAAAATCATTTGGATTTTTGAGGATTTAACCTGATTCTGCAGTGACTAAAATCTGACTTTTCCAAGAGGACAAATTTTGATAGACATAACTAGCCATAGCATATTATCCAACATACAACAAGAAAAAATAATTTATTAGAGTTCTCCAACCCAAACACTGATACACTGGTATTTCCATACATGAGAAATCAGCTTCCATGCACGTGTTCATGACTGCATGAAGTTGTTAGCTGTGCACTTCCTGTACGCAACAAGCTACATGTATTTTCTCAGACTAACTAATTTCTGGAATTGACTGGCTCTCAAAATATGTCTGACCTTTCTGAAATGCTGGCATACTTAGAAACAACTACACCTTTTAATCCCATAAATTCACCCTAAAATGTGCTCTTACATAAAAACACAATCATAATGGTATTAAGCATGTAATATGCTCTGCTCTTAATGAGATTGGATTAGTTACTCTGTAATCCTATTTATCTTGATGAAGCTCACTTCACTCCTTTATTGTGTCAGTGGCTCAAGCTAAGAAGGGCTTATCTAGTGTGCAGAGGCCCAACACACCCTCATTACTGTTATATACAACCCACACAAATACAGCTTCTAATCCTATTGCAAAATGTTTACAAGAACTCTTATACAAATCTATTAAAAAAGATGGGAAGATTTTCTGAGCAAGTGGATAATCCAGGAGGGAATGTTTGCACAGACCAGTTCATCACACTGCTGTTGGATGGATTGCAATCTCTTGATCCACCTTGCTAAAACTACATTAAGGAGGACTTTCATCAGTATATTGCTTAGAATCTTTCTAAAGCAAATTGTACTGAAAACCCTGTGGGATACCAGCACTCTCTCAGTCTTCTCTATGATAACTGACCAACACTGAGAAAAGTGCAATAATATTCTGAAATAAGAATGAGGCACTATTGAAGTTAAGCAAAAACCACATTCCTCAATTTTTAAACACTTAAAATGATGCAAATGAAGGACAATATCACAGCCAAGTCCAGAGAAGCTTCAGCAAGACATTTTATCTCAACAATCACACATTGTGTAATTTGAACAGAAATGGTAACAAGCATCCTGAACCCAACTCACAAGCCAATAATAGACAAAATATCACAACAGGGTAAGGAGTGTATAGCCAGTTATGTCTGACTGTGCACAACCGCATGCATTCAGTGAAATGTAGCTTACTATGAGCACACATTCAGTGAAATGTAGCTTATTGTGAGCACACAGGATGAGCGTAGACAAAGCTACAAGTTTGTGGCACAGGCTCTCCTCTGTTCTTCAGCATTTTTCGGGTAGAAAGTGTCATCTTTTTCCTTTATAATGTACTCAAGAACTTTTTCTATACTCATCCCATTATTTGCAGTGATGCTGTTGAATTTGTTACAATACACAGAATATGATGGGCAACTGATTGGCAGCATTGAAGAATGCACCCAAATGGCCAAGAAAAGTGTGGCAAATTTAAGAAAGGAAAGCCACTTTCCTGTTCAAGCAGCCAAACTTATAGTAATAGGAATCTCAATTTATTCTAATCAGAAATGGCTACATCAGCAACTGCTTACACACAGGTCTCTATTACCATAGAGCTACAGCTCTATGCTATTACATCTCAATACAAAGCTGTTGCATGAAAACTGCAGTGATGCATTGTTCAAATGTAAAAGTTCTCTTACTGCTCATTCGTTTTCAAAGATTTGACAAAAGCTAACCAGAAAAGACATTATTTTGAAAATTTGAGAATGATATTCCAACACTGTTCACATACTACACCACAAAATAATGCCGATGCTGCAAGTAATGTTTATCGGGTGTTTATCGTTTCAGCGTTTGGTTGTATGTTTTTACCCTAATCCAAATTTACCAAGCACTTACATGCTCAATACTGCTTCCACTAAACCAAGGCCCACCAAACCAAACCGATCTTCTATCCTCATGTAGTGCATGATATTGATAAGATATTCTCTTCCCTTTTCACAAGGCTTACTCTCAGTAAGAGATATGATCCCCAATTGATAAGGTAAAATAAAGATGCTAACAAAAAGACGGAAGAGTGTGTCAAGAACAAGGGCCTGAGAAAACAAAGGTAATCTCCACGCAACCATTTGTGTAATGAACACTAATCCAGAGGCTTCGCTGATACTGTTAGTTCTTTGTGAGTCACTTTCTCTGAGGCTTCAACATGATCAACCTGGGTTCACGCTTGGCAGGCCTTGATGACTCTCTCACCAAGCTCTACCAATACTTAGTTTAATGGTTGGTTTAATCTGAGTCAGCCAAGAACAAGCATATTTCATCAGTGCACACTGCCAGCCCACAGCCCAAGGCTTGGGACACTCCGGGAAACAAAAGACCCACACTCCACCAAGCACAGACAATTTTTCAAAGAATTCAAAAAGCATTTTCAGCTGCACTGCTGAATGATACAGGGCAAAGTAATCAGAATTATTAAATATTCTTTCTCTGTAAGTTATTAACTGATTGATGAAAACCACAGCCAACCTTTCTCAAATTATGACATTCCTCACTAAATTCTACTCTCCACCAAAAAGCAAATCAAAAATTTATTTCATTACAAAACCAATGTCCATATGGTTGAAACTTGAACAGAAACCTTCTGTTCATGTTATTGACATGAGACACGTAAAAACGATTAATAAATTATGTTCACTGTTGAGAAAGGCACATCCTATTTCAGTGGCATTGTAAACCGACAACTAAAAATACATGTTGTGAATAACCCAGTTGGCCCATCATCAAGTAAACCATGTAAACTGTAACTCATTTGCTGAACACATGTTCCTTTCATAGTGGTTTTGAAGTAGTGAAAATAAGTTTTCTGAAATGCTGCAATGTGCTATCATTCATTAATAACAGTATTTTACCACTGTCAAGTGTCAGCATAAACTTACCACAATTTGAAAGTGCCAGAAGGACAATCAGTACAGATGGCTCATTCCTCATCCTATCTCCACATGTGGCTACCACACAGTCTTTATAATCCACAGGTTAAGGCACCATAAAGAAAGCAAACAGATCCTTCAGTACTGATCAGTATCCCACACAACTTGTAGGCCTTGATTACTTCACCAGCAGAGAATTAAAAAATATCCGACTAGCTGTGGGCATGCTTGGAGTTAGGTGCCAATCTCATTACAGATAGGACTTTGATTTGAATATCATTTGATGGAGAGCAATCACTGCCAATAATCTTTCCACTTCAAGTTCACTTCAGTCAGGGATAAAATGTGAGGTGCTCACACCTGAGAAACCTACATGTATGTCCTTTTATACTGATCCAGAGTAGCTAAATAAATCCCTCAGTGAAGTTCACACTGACTATAACGAGTCCTCCTCCACCAACGTGCTCTAGTTAGGCCACACCACCTCCAGCTACACCAACTTGTAATCAAGTGGAAGTATTTACAAATGCAGCCAGTTGCTGCATGAAGCCTGTGCACACAGTGGTCTCACCCAGTGTGCAGTGATATGGACAGATCCTCACTCCATGAGTAGTAGAGGGCCCATGCTCCATGCCACACACCTGGTAAATGTCTTAAGGCTTGGAACAGATTGCGCCTGGACTCTACCATTCGTGTTTCATGGGGTTGTGATTAGGTGACGGAGGGTGACATGAAGGCAATATTTCCACTGCAGAGAATCTTGTCAATGCACATCTTGATTTTAACAATTGGAGATATCCCGTAGAGCTGAGAGACTTTTTTTAAAACATGGTGTGTTCTCCCTCCCCCTGAACTATTTAATAGTCCAGGATTATTTGGGGGGGGGATCAGACTCTTGAGCCCGTTAGAATTTCCATTCACTTTGTTATCATTTTAAACAATAAACTGTAAGTGTTGCTAAATATTTGCATTAAGTATAAAGCTACTGGGCCTTGAGGAATAGAGATATTAGGTTTGATGGTTCTGAGATTTTATAGGAGGAAGTAAGCCATTGATATAACAACCTGTGGGCCAGTGTGCCTAGTAGAGAGGACAGGGCGGGTTGGTCAAAGCAGAGTGTGGATTGAGGAGGCAGATGGCCTGTAGGGTTAGTACCTGCTACTCCTATGCACTCAATACATCGCTCCTGGCATATTACCACAACTCATCAAATCTTATTATTAAAACACACACTCAGCACATGTGCTCACTAAGCTGGCCATAGAGAAACCCACCTGATTCCCCATGTCGCCCAGAAAAGAAAAAAAAACTCCAATCCTATTTAGCACAGTTGGGTAAGTCCACCCATTCAATACATTGTTTATCCACAGTGTGCAGGATATTATTGGCTTTATTGGTAAAGCTGTCAAACACAGCCAGCTGAACTACCTCCTTCAATCCAACATTGCTTCATGGTCACTGATTTATTTGTTAGCTTCAATGCTAGGCTGGAAAAAATGGAATGTTCCCACACATCACACACAATGCATTGTTATGAACCCATCAAAAATCAATTTCCTCTCTCTCCAATGACATTTGTCATTTTTGTATTGTGGGGGAGTACTGCACTTTTGTTGAGAGCCTTGTCAACTTGCTGGCAGTATTGGGAAAGGTTAATCAAAGCACAAAGAAACTTTACTGACCTCACCAAAATGAAGTCTGTCAGACGGCAAGCACCTAATGAAGGCTGACGTATTAATTTCTTTATCTTTCCACTTTTCCCCCTTTTTAAATTGTTTTCTTTTCTTTTCTCCCTTTTCAAGGGAGCAATGACCAAATTTTATGAAACCTTTCCAACTGAAGTGTTGCTCAGGATTGAGAAATAAAGAAAGAATGCAAGCGCAGTGGGAAGCTTCATTACTACTTTGTGACAACAGAGGACACACACTAGGACAAATGCAAGTTTCTTCAAATTCCTTCCAATTGTTAACATAGCCTCTCTCAACATTTTATTTACAAGTATCCATTCCCTTATTCTCTCCTGGGCTTTCACTTCCATACATGGTTAAGATAAGACTTCCACGTGTATTTGCATGCTAGGTACATAACATCTACATGGACTTCTTTGTCATGGAGGCTACATTTCCAAATCACATCATCCCCGTGGAAGTTATAACAGTAAACAAATCAGCTTTCATTTTTGTTCCAGCTAAGGGTCATTTTATAAATAACTCAAACAGGGGGATGTCCTGTAACTCAAACAACTTGTACACATTTCTGCATGAGTCCTTTCAATGAGACACTTATCCAAGTATCTAATGAGTATACACCACCTTGTTGACAATACATGGCATTCCCAGCTAATTTTCCAATTTTCAACTCATTCTGTTCTCACTTTTTCAAATATGTACTGCTTTTATTTGCAAGTGTTGTGGGGTTAATGCCCATACCATTTAACATTGAATTTGATTTTGAATAGTAAAGGCACATTTTTGCTCATTTCAGTCACACTTTGGCTTGTTTCTCGATTCCTGAAAAACTTTCCGTTATGATTTGAGCACTGAATAAGTTTACTTTTTCTCATCTGCTTTCAGGCACTGCACATATTTTCACCTCAAAACATTCAATAAGTGAGAAAATATCAAATACACTTTCATGTTCCAACATGTATATAGTTTTTAATCTTCTTCAAGCTTCTGAATTTTTTCTTTGCTCTTCAAGGTTATCCTTTTTGTTTAAACCAAAGCAGCATGGTTTAATCATGGATTATTGAACCTTCTATAGCCTCAAATAAAAAGGAGTCTTTTTACAACGTGCTGTGCATGTTTCCACCAATCTGACTGACCTTGTAGCAGCTCTAAAGAGGACCATGCAATACCATTTTAACAATATCCTCAGCATGCACCTTTGTGCTCTACTGTTCCCTTTTTTCAGCCAAAAAGTATTTCAACGCCTTGGGGGTTCTCGCTGTCTCATTTCAATGAGCAAATTTGTGAAATGTTAGGCAGAAGTTTAGCCTTCAGCTGTGTCAACAGTAAAAATTGTCACCATCTTTCTCCATTAGTGTTGCAAGTACAGTATTCATCAGTCACTCAATTTAAAAGCTTTATGTACAAATGATGTCAGTGAGCCAAAGTTTGGATCCATCATTTACAGTGGAAATCCATACATTGTGAACTGTTTGCTAAACAGTATTTCAACAGTAAAAGAGTGCACTTCCAAAAAACATTCAAACCAGAAAAGAATGCTTTAATATTTTAATGCGGCTAAGATACACAGACATTTGCCAACAGTACATGTATGTTTCAGTGTCAAACTAATTTCAGAGTTGCCTTCCCCCACTTCCAACCCTCTTTGGAATCCCTAATAAGTTCATAATTATCACTCGCCAAGAATGCAGGGTCCAGGTGTCCCCATATGTGCAGACATACCTGGCTAAGATGTCTGCACTGACATCATTAAAGAACAAAATGAAAGCAACAAAATAATGATGGTTTCCATCTGTATCAGGTTACTTGGCGATTCAACATGATCAACGATAATGACTTCATTACAGCTGCTTACAGTCAGCTGCTAATTATTCTTCTTGTAGAGTATCTCCATTACTGACTTCTTTGCAATATCAGCATAGTTCATCATTTCAGGCATCATGGAAGGAAATTTACTTCACTTGCTGCAGTCATACTTAACAGGCCATGTATTATCTATTCAATGATCACCCAATCAATCACAGTGGTCCTGCACTAGGTGTGACCATGGTTTGAAATAACTTGTTGAAAGACTATACTAGACAGAAAGAAAAACTAGAAATAAAGACAGAAATAAAAAAGCATTTGAACAAGAACAAAACTGTTTCAGTAGATTTCCTTTCCTGCCCAAAGTATATGGCACAGGATGGTGTATGGGATATTACCATTGCTGGACTTCCTCAAGGGCCAGCTTGCTGTTATTTTAAGTAAGATCTATGCAGGAAATTAGTTTTGGAAACAGATAGCCAATATATCCACAACAGTGAGCTCCCACTGGGCTAAATTCAACCCCACAGTCACTACTGGTCTACATGATGCATCATTAAAATAGTCAATAAAAAAGAAATTAGCGACAGCCAGGAAATCCAATCTGCTATGCCAGGGATGGTCTGACATTGGAGAATATCCAACTTCTCTGACAGCAAATGTCAGCCTTTCTATGCAATGTATGGAACTCTAGCAACATTGCAGCTGAGCATGAATCAGTAGTTACTGCCACATTGGCCCTGTCACCCAGCTGCGGCATTGGGGGAGAGGGGCCACAAAACTAGCCAGGGGAGGGGTAGATGTTCATGCATATGGTTTGACCTAAGAGGAGGCAAGCTGATTGCCAGGGAAGCCTGACCCTTCCAGTCCCCCTCCCCTCCCCCACAGGCCTGTACAGTGTACTATAATGTCAGATACTAGAAGTGATATCTTTACTATTCGACAACTAATACAAAACTGTAGCAAATATAGCATTCTATTTTCCTCCAGCATAATATTATGGAATACTCAATACTTAAAAAAATAAAAATCAAAAGATGCACTATAAACATACAAAGACATCAGCTTGCAATTGTATTTTCACAATAAAGTAAATTAAAGTTCACAAAAACAGCCACATGTACGATACCAATGTTCCTAACCACACGTACTTGCCTGTTACTAGATATTTTTCCAATCGGAGCATGAAGTAGACTATTCCCTCGTCCATGATCAGAAAGAGTTACCCACTTCATGCCGGGCGACCCATTTTCGGGTACATAGGCTTTATACGCAGAGCCGGGGAGCCTGGAACTGGGACAAAAGAGTTGGGTCTTATAACAAAAGACCGTGCTCAGCACAAAAGACTGAGCTGCTGGGCATTACCAACATTTTTTCGCCCTCAATAGTGGAGATAATCCAGCCTTGTTTTGAAACAGTACACCAAGGTTTGAGGCATTTTGAGGGAGCGAATTACCACCACCAGGGACAAAAGCTCTCCACCATCGCAGTGATGAGCCACACAGCACCGCTGCATGCTAATCTGGCCCCTATTGAAAAGAGGTCAGCAATGCACAGAGCTGGTTTCGGGAACGAAAGAATCTTACTTTAACAACGCACAATCTGGGCTCTTTTTCCAAGGCTGCAGGCCTGGCTGAAATATTCAGGAGTCAATGAATTTCACCTGTCAACTTTAGAGAAGTGCCCAAAGAGTCCTTCATTTTGGTATAAATGGCCATTAAATGAAATGATGAATTTTGAAGAATTTTGAAAATGGAAAATCTTGAAAATGAGCCGGCATCTTGTCTTGCTCAAGAAATCCACCCGGCAGCAAATGGTTAATAGGCAAATCACTGTCACATACACATGTGCATTAAATCCCATGGAAAAGATATTCTTCAGTGGTAACAAAGAAAGAGGATGTGACAGACAACTGAATGCCTGTGTTTCTGCATATTCACTGCACATATAAAGGCAGTGGTTTGTGCACATTCTGAGGAAAACTGTACATTAGTCTATGCATCCTCTGTGCCATAGGGAGGCACATCATAAATGCACCCTTCAGTGTATGCACACAGCACGTTCTACATTCTGAAAAAATAGTGATAGATCAAACAGTGCCATCTAGCGTGCCTGAACCAAGTCCATTAAATGTCCAGTGAGCCGTTGCTTTCTGCTAGCATCTTGGCATAAAAAGAAATCTTCCATCCTAACTCACCCCAGGATGCACTGACAATTACCGGATGGTATTTCTCAAGTTTGGCTCCTATTCACATTATTCAGATTCCACAATACACTTTTAGCAGCATGATGCATAGTGAATAGTTGAATATTGTACTTCATCACAGATGTCATGACAATTGCCAACTACTGATTTAAAAAATGTTGACAGTTAAATTAGGGATTCAGTGCAATCATTTATCTGAAGGAAAGATACCAGAGATAGTCAGATACCGGTAGCAGACATGAACATAGAAGTTGGAAAATTTAAGGAAAATGCATTATGCACAAGACTTCCTAATGACCCACATGAGAAATAAACTAATCCAAGGAAAAGCAGAAACTACAAAAAGGCTGCAGGTAGAGGTTGAACTATGATACAGTACTAGGAAAAATGGGCTAGCAGGAAAATTATCTTTGCCATATCCCCCAAAATACTCTTCTTGGTGTTACATACTCAAACTCAAAAATTCAGCTTTAAAAATGGAAGGAACAGAATAATTTGAAAGAAATCTTAATATGGGGAAGGGATTCTCTCAGCAAGCAGTGATTCTGGCAAAATGACAGGTACTGCACCGCTGTAAACAGTGACCTTGGCGACGTATGCACGCACCAGCCAGTCCGAGGATCGGGTTATGCAATCTTTTCTTTGATCTATATGTACATGTGCGCTCATTGTAGTTGTTTTCATTGGCCGCGGTGTGGCCGCACCGCCCCATACATGTAGATGTGAACTCAGCCAAAGTCTTGTCCCCGGGATAGATAAGAACTAACATGCTAAAAATGCCCAACTTTAAAAGATACAACTACTGATTATTCAAGTATGAAGTCCATGGACAGGATGGTGGAATTTTTTATATCAGATGTTGAATCTGGTCTTCTTTCCATGGCTTGACTGCTAAACACAAAAATAAGGGTGAGGGGGTCATATGGTGTGGAGGGCCCTCTACCAGCCTGTAACCCACCCTCCCATCAAGTAATCCAACTCCACCTACTGAGACTAACAAACAACACAGGGTTACTGCAGGTCATATTGTAATCATTTACCACATCATTTGCACCTTGTTACTGCCCCTGCCTCCACATTATCAGCTGTGACTGGTTACTAGACCCTCCACTAAGCAGACAATGCAGGAAGTTCACCACCACCAATTCAAAACAAAAACACCTCACAACAAGTGGTATCAAGCTCCACAAATGAAAATCATTATGTATCCCAAGTCAGTCCACTGTATTTTTCCCAGAAGGTTAAACAAAGCAGGTTACTTGGGAACCAAGATAGTTTGAATGTAGCAGTGTGCCATGTGGGATGCTGCGGTACTATTAGGCCTACTAGGGTAGGTTGGCTGGGTCCAGTTAGTGGGTGCGAATCATGCTGTGTTTGTGATGGTCGCTGCTGAATTCCCCTGTGAGGCCATGACACCTACTGTGTACCAAAATATCACAGTTAATCAGAAGTAATCAGGACTGATTGCTCCATGCCAAACCAAGTGAAACTACATTATGCTTGGTATACGCCCACAATGGCAATATTAAAGCAACAATCTCTGCCTACACTCCTTGTGTGCAATATTAACCAAGCCATCAGAAAGATCTGAATGTAATACAAAAGTCTGTTATCTTAAAAGTTGGACAAGGAAAATTCCCTTCACAGTGTGCTTCTTCAGAACCCACATTATTTTTGTGTAACCACATATAAGACAACTTTAAGATACCTGTAACAGTTGGGGTTGAAAAGGAGGCTAGGCTGGTAAGTTTTGACCACTCAAACTGACTCTTTCATTACCCCTTTCCAACCTACAAAGTAATTACACTAAACAGTATTTTCAGTTGGAAGCAATTTACCAGGAGTCCTTTGAACAAACTTTAGTTGGTAGTTGGTCTCATCACATGACTCTACTCCACCCACTGTATTTGAGTGAATTTTTTGAAAGACCCCATTATGACAGATCAATCTTTTACTAGAAAGCCAAGACTTGGAAAATATACTTTCGATATAATCAAAGGTTTCTCTGAAAAGCCTCTGTATATATGTGCAATTGGCTTTATCTGTATAAAAAAGTTTCTCCACAGACTTCTCACTGAAAGTTTATGTCTTGAAATTTGCAGAGCATTCTCCCAGGGCCATGGCGCAGCAGTGTGCTAATACGAAATTTTATTTTCAACCAGTTCGATGTCTGCTGCTTTCTGGCAAGACATTGTGTCCATATTGGTTTGCATAGTAGTGAGGCTCGAGATAATGGGAGACAATGGATGACTAGTGATCCCTTTACTGTCAATTGTGTATAACTTGCTCAAGATCAGAAAACAAACCTGTCTGAAGCTTGGCTCAGAATCTCATAATGGGATATCACTATATTATCAGTTAACGCCCAGAGCACAATGGACTCTCCCCACACTGTAAATGTGCATAGATCTATGGACACAAGCAGCAATGCAATACAACCAGTAATGCTCTTGCTGTAGGAGACATTGGGATGGACAGTGTGCATAAAATGGAGAAGCGATAAAGTCTCAACTTTTCAGAAGTTACGTAAAATGCTAAAGCACACAAACAACTGGAATACTGAACTGGGTGATCTTGGACTGGGCCTGGCTGTAAGGCAATTTCCCAAGAAGGACCTTGCTTTAAATCAAAGTTAACAAACAAAAAGTAAACATCAGAGCAGAAGTAGGTTACATAATCCCTGACACCTTTTTTATGACTCACTCCTAGGAGATACATGTACATGTATCAATCATTACAAACTGCACCTGTCATATCTCATCTCTAGCCAACAAGTCAGGCATTCCTGCAATAAATCTTTGTCTATAGCATATCCAACATTAAATGTCATGTACCCAAGTGGTCAGAGTTTATTGCTAACATGTTCATTTGCCACCGAACTTTTTCCTAATTTCAGATAATTCATGCTAACCTAAAACAACCTCACTTCTATCACTAAACTCATCTGAGTCAAAGGGGAAAGATCTCCCAATATCATCCATCTAATGGCATGTTTTATATTTTGTGTGCACAAATAGATATATTTATTACATGCAAAGTGTTAATTAAACTTACAGCAGACATTGAGCAGTGATAGACACACTATGTCCCAAGCGCATTAGTTCACAAGCAGTGCCAGCAGCAAGTTCACATTTTATGACAAGTTGACTAGTATAAAAACTTTACATTTCACAAATTTGGTATGTCTGAATTTCAGAGAGGCAGTGTCTAAATTTGTCCAAAACATAAGCCAAAGATTTTGAGCAGGCCCCAAACAGCAAGACTACAGCAGTGGTAGTTCAAAAGCCAGCTTATTTATATATCTATGCAATGTATTAACAGTCCTTGTGTGCCACCACACTTCATGGCATTTATTCAGAGGTGAAAAGGATGTGCATCTCCTTTTCTTCTCTTCAGTCCAACTTGTGATTGCAAATAAATAGAGTGCATTCCGAGGCCTACAATGAGCAAATTACTGGTCGCTTTATTAGTTCCATTTGATGGCAGAACGTCTGGTTGGAAACAGTTTGTTGTTTGACACAATGCAAGGTACACAGCTACCGGGCTGAGTCAATCGTCTCTAAAGAAAACAATCGTCTTTTACCGCAACCATTAAATGGCGCCAACTCTGCACTATTTACCCCTGATGTTTAGCTTCTTGCCCATGATTACACCTTTTGAAGCAAACAATGCCCTGTTTTTGTCACCTGGATGGGGAATGACTTCAATAAATTTGGTGGTATTTCTCTGATGGTAGATGTGCATTAATAGTAAAATCTGCAGTCTGGTACCATGACCATACTTAACAGCCTGCAAATCAGACAAGGTAAATGTATAAAGAAGTCTATTGAAATGCAGTGACAATATTAGCCCTGAAAGTGTCATGTTGGCATGGGGAGAATCTGTCTACAGCCACACGTCTTTTAGCCTGAACTTTAATTACCTGTCCTCAAGTTTTAGGTCCAGTTTCGAAATTACATATCAGTGCGCAGAGTGGTATATGATGACTACGTTTGCACTGCCCATGCATAACAAATGATGCTCTTTCACAGACGAAAGTGTGACTTATGAATGATAATATTTACAAATCCCTTTCTTATATCTGCAGATGTGATGTGCTAAGTATAGGCCCAAACTTTAACACAGAAATTTGCATGTACATGCCTGTACATGTACATGTATATTGAAGTTGACAATAAAGCCATGCTGGGGGGGTTCAACTGCTAAACATTACCTCCGTTTGCCATGGCCTGCCTGGTAGACACATGCTCCAATCAGTTAGGTCATCATGGGACCACTTTATTTGGACAGAAAAGGGCAGCATGACTAACTAATCAATCATGATCAAAAAGCCCTTGTCATTACTTTGTTAGAAATCAACCCAGTATATGCATTATTCTACTCATTTTAAACTTTATAAATGACTTGTTTTTCAGAAAAGATCATTCCAAAAACAGTCCTTGGGGAGACAAGATTAAACATGTTTGTATATACCCTTCCTCTAAGCATAGAGGTTATATTGCTCCCAAAGGTAGAGAATCTCCATCACTGCCTTTCAGTTGCCATGGCAACATCCTAGATAAATACCCACTTTTCTCATGACTCTATGGTGCATCCATATGCCAGTGAGCCCAAGGGATTAACAAAGCCAAATACAAAATGCCTTTATGCATTACCCATGATTCTTCGGAAAATTTCCAGATGCATGTCAGCTAACGCCCAAGCCCCTTATTGATTATCAGACCCTAAAATAAAGTTTACGGCATTTTATTGGTCTCTGCTATGAAATATTTTGGTGAAATAATCCTTCATTCAAAGACTCTGTGATCTGTGCTATTGATGACAGTGAAAGAAGTGCCATTTAACCTTTAACCCCTTTAACAAAAAGAAACAGTCTCAATATAAGTTCTAGCTGACTATTTGAAAACATTTTTGAGGAATCCAGGAAAGGATGGTCAGACTCAAAAGATAAACCAGTGCTTTAATTATTACTGTTGAAAACAAACTCTGAAACTCTTGTACTCTTTCCATAACTCAGCAATGACAGAAGTACAACTTTTCTTATGAGGGTTGCATTTATACGCAGTTTAAAACATCTACATGTACTTGAATGGCCCAACTTAAGCCACATAAAAAACTGTCAGTTATAAGTTATGAAACTCTTTTTTTTCAGTTAGTCATCTAACACAGGTCGTAACTACGCTGTGCAAGATATGAACAGAATGATATTCAAGCAAAGGTGCTAAAGATTTCATGAAATCGAGGAGATCCACAGTGAAATACTCTATGATTTATAGCTTAAGGCTGTCTGCATGCAGTGCCTGCAGAATACAAGGCCAGAATTTCCTGTGATAATCATCCCCGATAATGGCATTAACCTGGAGATTCACACAACCTCATCAGACGCCCAAACCTCTAAAACGCACTCTAGCCAAATTGCCAATCTCTACACAGCCCAATGGTTCTTTATCTAAGTATCCATATCCAGCAAAATACAAGATAAGGCAAAAACCCAATCAAGCACACATGACTTCCAATAGCCATCCCCCAGTACACCAGGGAACCAAGCTGTGTTATCTGATACCATCCACTACCAAGTTTATATCAGCAACAATGCACAATGCAATTATCCCTGCTCTTCAATATTTCATGTTCACTGGAAGATTCTGATGATTTGGGATGAAATAGGCATTACGGACCAGTGGGTAATATTTTCATTGTCACCTTTAGGGGGATATTAACACCAGGCAGATGGGAGTTCCAGTGCAAGCAATCTGTCTTGGTTGACTGTATGATCAGCACACCACCCCTCCAGGCTCCACCATCAAGACATTGTATCCATGATCTGTATCAGCCATGTTTTCTTAGCCCTCAAGGGCAATGCATAATTAAACAATTTATTGCCTTTAAAACCTTTCCATCCATTTAATCATTATCTTGAAAGACAATGTGTCTAGCATGTGAATGTGGGAACAAACAGACTGCATGTCTCCAGTGTGTAAGATAACATTCAACAATTATTGACTGTTGTGATGTAGAATTTTTATGTTTCACACATAAAACCCTGGGGCAATGTGAGGGTGCAGTTAAGACACAACAAAGGGGTCATTAAACCGAGCTTCATTGTCATCAGTTAAGCAGAATGACTCCAGTGTAACAAATGCAAAGTTGCGGTTTCAAAACAAAGAATTTGTCTTGTTATGGCACAGACTCAGGTCACTTCCTGCAGAGAATACGAGCAAACACTTCCTAAGATTATGGTTTGAAGTTCGGGTAAGTAACCAACCTTAAAGCTAATGTCATTGAGGAAACGTGTAAACAAATTTCAAAGTTCTAGCTCAAAATGAAGTGCAAAATGGTTGGTAACCAGGTCCATTTGGGGGGATTTCTTGGTCTGAGCATGATCTAGTTCAGCATAACCAGCAAAGGCTCATAAAGAATGTCTGACAGAAACATGCAAATTCTGTGCAACTGAAAGCCAATCAGACCTGGAAACTGTGACGTCATTTTGAGCAGCATGATCTCAAAGCTTTCGATTGGTTGATAGGTGTCAGCTGATCACACTGTCAACAGACCATATCAACTGGCCATGTTTATAGAATCAATATGACAGGCTCAACAGACAGGAAAGCGTGTCTGTCATCAAATGTTTACAATACAGAGAACAAATTGGCTAAGACAGAGTACAAATCAATCCCTGCCTTGACTACACTACTTAGGCCTGACAGTCTTTTCCTACC
The DNA here is from genome assembly GCF_054643075.1 of Acanthaster planci. Lineage (NCBI taxonomy): Eukaryota > Metazoa > Echinodermata > Asteroidea > Valvatida > Acanthasteridae > Acanthaster > Acanthaster planci. Next base: position 14,380,430 of record NC_141786.1, on the reverse strand, counting down.
CCATGGTACATGATATGCAGGGGATGGCAATAACCAAATATTGATGGTGTGCCATATTTTCCTTAAATACTGGAACATCATCCAGTTTGTCGACAATGTTCCCTCAAAACAGCTTTGAATTGGTCAAAATTTTGCGGTAAAGAAAGAAGTCCTTTACATAATTACATGCAATTCAGGCAAGTAGCCCACAGACTAGGGTAATCCCTAAAATCACAGAAAATTCTGCAAAATCCTTTCTGACAACATCTTGACATTTTATTACTCATTTGCCAAGAAAAAACCACTAACAACAAATAATAATGCCACTACTAATAAAAGCTTATTATACCACATACCAAAAAAATCACGCTTCTATCCAGCACATATTACACCTTCCACCAACTGTAATGTCTAAAATTTTCCCTACTTATTTCATGCCTAAACTGCACAGGAATGAGTCCACACACATAACTAGTTTACTTGGTGCATGTTGTTCATATGATCCAATGTCTATACAAACACAATGCCATCATGCCGGCAGCTGCCAAGCTGGACTTTCATTTATATTGTAAAACGGTACCCAGGAAGTCTGAGAATCACATGATTGACAGGTAAAATGGCAAGACAACAGCAGTTCATCAATTGTTGAAATTCCTCAGCCTATGCCATATTGACCCCTACTCTCCTTATGGGAAATCAGTCAAACAAGATTCAAGACAAAATATCACTTTGAACAATCATCACTGTCTGTTATGTCTCATTTCTCACAGTGTTGATGGTTATCTCCCACCACTTAAACCTCCAAAAACAAGCACTTTTTCTTTCAATTTTTTTCAAACCAGCATGCAACCATTCACCTCATTCTCTGCTTGCTTGCCAAAGCTGATATCTGAATGAATGTCACCTGATACTGTCTATTTGCACAGAAATTTCAGACTGACCAGGCAAGCCAGCCAATTGAAGCTATATTAGTGAGGAACAACACCCGGGCTGTTGGCAGGCTGAAGAAGTCAGCTCTGAAGACACTGGCAGTAGACATCTACTGATTGGTCATGCATGATATATCCATATCACATATCCTTCAGACAAAAATCAAGCAAAGACCAAGGAATAAACATCACCCCCAGTAACAATTTCATTTAATTTCTCACCACACGAATTGAAGTGGGTTCTACCATGAGGTTCTACAAAACTTTACATTCTTTAATATATTAGCAGTAGATTTGAGTAACTTGATCTCTGTGTTTGAGTTGTAAACTCCCAGACCCTGTCATTGCTGTCTTGTGGGAAGGCTGTTAGGCCCTGAAGTTATATTGGCCTTGACATTCTTGTCCCAAAATCAGCACCAACAGGTTTATCCACCTTTAGGGCCACCCCCAGCCAAGTTTTACCAAAACATTTCTGAGAACAAAATAATCCAGAGACCCCTCTGGAGGATGGAGTTTAAAAGGGGGCAATTAAACAGATCCATGTCCCTCAATACAGCACAAAAGGAAAGAATTTGAAAAACTGGCTTTGGTTCAGCTTTAAGTGATGATCAAATCTTTCAGAAATTGTTCATGAAAAGCACCCCTCATAGTCCTTTTTGATAGTTTGTTTTTAAGTTAAACACAGTTTACCCACACGATCAAGGTGTGGGACTGCAATTGCATGAAAAACATTTCAACAAAGTTCTCAAATGACCGGCAACATTCACTGGGCTCCAATCACACCATGAACTAATAGCGGGACTGCTCAACCCAAAACCAGTACAAAAGAATTTTTTCTAACACAATCACAACCTGCACTCAAGAACCCAAATTGAAAAGCAAGAGAACCAGTGTCTTTTTATATCAATGTGTGGATATAATCAGGGATATTTTAATAGCAAAAGTGGAAAAAAATTGTGAAGGAAATTTGAAAAAAAAAGGAAATAAAAATCCCACACCGGAATATTATTTTGAACAAAATCTTAATTTTTGCAAGATTTTACACAGGAATTTCTATTTCTAATTTTTCCAAAAATTATTTTATACAGGTATTTCTATTTGTCGGATTGTAATGTTTTTTAAAATTTGGTTTGGTTGTTGGGTTTTGGGGCAGTTTTTTGTCCATTCCATAGAGCAGGTTTTCAAATGTTATCAATGCATCTCCTCAGCTAATGAAAAGTGCAGCCCATTGTACCTTTGTGAATCTACCAATTAAAAAAAATCTAATTTCTGATCAAATGGCTAGCTGCATTAAAGTGAGAGCTCTTTACTGCCTGCATGTGTCTGTCAACATGTACTTAGTCACTGAACAGCCATGGTTGTCCACATGATTAGAGGGAGACTATTTGTGGCCAACAAAGACAGATTCCATTTGAATTCATTTATATTTCAACTCCCTACACGCATACAGTGTGAGAGACACAGCCTCCAAATGTTATTGTCAGCAATATGAGTGCTTTGACAGGAAATATTTTTTACGATCAACCTTCCTATGGAAACTACAGGGCACTTCAGTGGATGGGTGGCCTAAGACTGATGTTGGGCAAAGGGGGGGGACCATCAAAGCACCTTCTTGTAGTGAGAACAGCAATAAAATGCTAACGCGGGTACCATAAAGATTGTATGGACTGGCATGTGTACATGTATGTGTCAGGTGCATACACTACAAGGAATTTGCATGCTGTACTGGGAAGCCAGGGCCAGAATCTGAGGGCAGGTGCGGGGACCATACCCCCCCCAAAAAAAGAAAACTTTTTTTTTATGATGAAAGAAAGGCAATTTTTGGTCTATTGCATTTCTCTTTCTTCCTGAAACATGTAAAAGTCCTAAAAGTGTAGCTCCACCCTAAGAAAGGCAATAAAATGTTTCAAAACCTGTTGGCCCTTATACAAATTTGGCCCCCTGTTATGGCTCTGGATTTATCCTTGCCTTCAAGCCATTTGCCATCTTTCCAATACTCTTCCTGCCAAACACCTCTCTACCTCATCATGTTCTGCTGCAGTGCCAAATGACAGAGCATTTGGAAGCCAGGTGAATAAAACACATTGTTTTCCACCACTGGCACGGAAGCAGGGGGGCAGTGGCCCCCATGTTTCCAAGTGGGGACATTCCCCCCCACTTTTTTGGGGTGGGGCTTAACGGACCAGCCTATGAATCCCTAATGCATGATAGTCTCACAACTGCTCCCCACCCCAGTCTCACAACTGCCACCCACCCCATTTGAAAATTGTTCCACCACCAATCTTATTCACAGAGGACAAAAGAAACTCAGGTTGTGTATGTAGAATAAATGCTTAACACTACAAGTGGATGCTTTCCAGTGATGCAATACTAGAAAACATCAACTCCCATCCACTGTAAAAATTCAATTGCCATTTGCACACAAGTGTGTCAACACTTGGGAGATTTTCTGAATCTTGTCTTTGTCTCAGGCTACATCTGTAACCCTGAGACAACTTGCAGATCTTCGTAATGTTGAATTATTTGACTGCAGTACATGCAGTTAAATCTTGGGGTTAATGGCATGCAGTTTGAAATCCCTCAACCAAAACATTACTGTTGTTAAGGTTATCGCAGAACCCTTCAAATTGCAAAGGATAAAAATCTATATAGCAGAGATTTGGAAACCCCAAGATGTGTGCTGAGACAGGCAATGGTTTCGAACAGTGGAAAAAGAACCATACTGGACAACATCTTGACAGCTGGTGTCTGACTGATTGGCAATGAATCTGACAATATTGATTTCTCTTAACACTCATGGTGTACTTTTCCTCCTAGAAGAAAAAGACGACTGACGCCTCAGAGAGAAGCAGAGACTGCTATGCATGGTCTTGGCAAATATGAAGCTGATTTGGTTAATGTATTTGTAGGTCACTAGATTCAAGCCTTTATGGTTTACTTCTTATACAATCCAATTCTTACCCTGTGCAGTCTGAAATATGTGCAACAATGGATCAGAAAACATCATCACAGCCAAAGGACAGCTTTCTTTGTATGTCTCCTTGTATTTGACAATAACTTTTTAAGAATAATTTTGGGATTTCCTGTTCAAATAATTAAACGAATAGTTCAAATAATTTCTGTACGTTTGTGTACAGCAATTTTTTAAAATAATTGCAAAGATAGATGTACTTCCTGTGTATTTCCTTAAAGCTCATACAAAGATATTTACAAAAATATCCAAGAGACTAACACTTCTGACTGAAATACAAGCGTATAAGGTTAATCCTTATACGCTATTACAAATTAACACTTGTAACAACACAACACAAAAGTCCTCAGTTTCTCTTTACAATAAATTTTATTTTTCTATATTTGAGATATACACTCAAAGTTTTTGTGGCCTTTTAATTCCCACACCACTGCAGACTGAACATCTGAAAGGAGTTGTTGACAAATGGGAACAAACATCAATGCAGATCCACGACTTCAAGTCAAGTGCAATTGTTCTCATCCTTGACTTAATAGAGAGCAATATTTTATCAATAAAATTACTGTCGCAAGCATCATTAACAACATGGTTGCCAAGTTTCAACCCTCTCAATCAATAGGAAAACTACCTCTATCATCTGTGCATTTCTAATCTGCATTTCTAATGGGTCACCTCAAGACGAGCACAATGTGGAACACACCCCAAGCACTCCTACATTGTAATTACAGTCCAAATTTCCCATAAATAAGTTACTGACCTGTTAATCTAATTAATTGAATATTCATGTGCAATGGCAATGCTGATGTGGCTACAGGCTTCAGCTGCAGCCACGTTAGACTAGCGACCTATCCTCATACATGTACATGAGGAAAGCATATACGTTTCTCACGTCACTGCTTCTGAAATGGTATGGTTGAAATGCTTTGTAACTCACCATTTCTTCATGTAGTAGTTCAAATGTTTTCCCAGAATAATCACAGACATCAATCACTTCTATTCACCACAAAATGCAGCATGTGCTTCATCCTTGCATTTAATACAATTAAAACAAACTAGCAACATTAACCCAAACAGACCTCAAACCTTCATCCGGGCATTAGGACGGTTCAGATTCACAGTAAATTCTATTAATGTCACAGCATTTAAAGATGTGAACAATCCCATGTAGCGTATCATAGATACTATGATCTTGTACAAAAACTGAAGGCCATTTAAAGTTGAGGGTATGGCTGGATTGCTAGCATGGATGGTATGGTTCCCTTAAGCTCTATTCACAGACCAATTCCCCTTCCCCAATCTTCACTTCAAATCCATCCCTTCTCACCTAAGGCTCTCTGTATCAACTCAACCAGCACTGCCTGTGTGTATCACTGTATGGATATTGCCCCCTGCCAGCAATCCTCTGCTTGAGCAATGGATGTGCTATCAATGATCCAGTCAAGCGGTCGCTGAACCCACATCATCTCTACTTACCCCTATGGCCAAATGGCACAAATACAACTGCATCTTAGGCTTTTTCACAATAAAAAGAGCAGATTTTTGCTCGCTGGAACAAGTACAGTTTTTGAAACAATACTAGCAATGACATAACTTTCAGGAAAGAGACAGTTCATAAAATGCACCAGTCCTAATACCATTCCAAATTCTGTATCACTGTCAGTTGTAGCTGCATGATCCGAAGGGAGGGGGTGATGAAGAACAATTGCAAACCTATACAACAGACAAGATACATGTTGATATAATATACAAATATGGCCGGTGATATACAATATCTGAATGAATCTCAATGGCCCCACTTGTGATTAGGCAAAGACAACTTTGTACCAATGCTAAAACCACACTGAACTTAAGAAAGAAAACAGAACTTCTATTCTGAATCTTAAAGGAAATCTATTCCAGACTTACAAAAATCATTTATTCACATTTTTATTCCATTCAAATGAGCCATTTTTGGCCTCACACTGTTTGTACAGTGACAACTGATGACATCATCATGATGTCATTGTTGGAGTTCCTACATATGCCAGTTGGGCATTCCAGTGCATGCAGTTGATGTACAGTCACTTGTAAAAGTTTAAGACCACCTGGAATTTTATTGGTATTTCTGTCACTGGGCCTGCATTACACTGTCTCACTGAATGACTACTTAACATGATTTCACAGTGGTGCATAACATCAGTGTAGTGCTATACCCATTTAAATGAAATTTTTTGCACAGACAGGTCTTGCATGACATTTAGTCTAAGTCAGAAATAAAGGAGGGTACACTAAATATTAGACTATTAACATTTCAAATCATGAAAATGTAGTTAAATAGCTGTTTAACCAAGATACTTTTTTTCAGGTTAATGCATATTGTATGGGTGGTCCTAAACTTGTGAAAATGACTGTATGGCAAAAAATATTAATACATGCATGCAGGGTTGGCCCTGGACTCACATGCACTAAACGGGGCTGGAGTGATGGTGCTTTGTTTTCAGTTGACCGTTTCCTTTTTTGACACACCAAATTGGCCTATTTATAGTTTTTGGTTGGAATTGATGCATGTAAATATTGGCAAACTGTTTGTGGAGCTTTAATGTTCAAATAAATAAATAAATAAAAAACAAACATCACAAAGTCAGACTTAAATTTCTGACTCAGACCCTAAGGTCTATACTCTATCATCAGAGCATGGTCTAAGAAATAAAAATGCTAACAAAGCACCGAGTCAAAATGCATACATAGTGCAGCTAAATACAACAGGATTTGCTTTATTTACACAACTTGTTGAGGGGATCCTTGTATCAGACATTAGGCCTTCAGTAATGACCATTTTGAGGGTTGTGTCTGTGACAATAACTACTGTCACAATAAAAGTTTTACAACAGCTTTCTTGATGAGTTCCATTTTTTAGTCATGCATAAATTTGCCCATGGCCTTCAGTACCATGGCTGAAAGTGCAATGCCCTTTAATAATGATGTGCTATTAACTCAAAAGTCTCAAAAATTTATCAATAGTATGGGTAAATGGATACGGAAAAGATCCCAGGTAGCGACAAGAGAGGGCACTATACATCCCAAGGAGTGAGTAAGCAAAGTGCATGTGCAATATGGTGCAGACTCCATGCAAACTAGGTAGGGAAAATGTGTACAAAACAATGGCATTCAGATGTCAGCTGGGCCCCTGTCTCCATGAAGAAGTTCTTGTGGACAGCAGGGAACTAGTCCATTCAATGATCATAACTTAGCTGTGAAGTTATCCTTGGGGGCTGATGAATTCATGCATACACATCCTCCAACCTTGGGTTATTTTGTTGACCTTCATTCACTTTATAAAACCCCTATGCTAAAATTGTTCATGATCAATAAACCACAAATTCCAAGAGCATTGATCCAGAGACAAGATCATTTTCCAAGCTACCAGTGCACATATACATATACCCAGGGTAATGATTTGACAAATACCCCGAAATCTAGTCAGGCTTGCTCTGCACTTTAATCTTCAAGTAGGTCCTATTCCCAAGAGCATTAGTGCCTGGCTGCATGGAGTGTTAGCTGGTTATGGTAACATCTCTCATGCAGTTATGACAGTTGAAATGAAGCATTGCCAGCGCTATGCCAACACTGCCATTCCTTACACATTGAGGTTAGAGAGGGACACAGCCTACATGATGACAGCACCTACCAACAGCTGCTGGGGCTCACACTACCAAAATAGACCACATGCACTTTCCCCATTCCTCGTGTGCTGTTGGACAGTGCAGCCTTCATTCCCTATACACGTATGTTGATCAGCTGTGCAGGGATTCTGTGTATAGGAGAAACAGGGGCAAAAGGAATTCCGGAGGACAAGAGCAAGACCAGAGCACCTACTAAATCACTTGCACCAAGCTGATATATTTCTCAAGGTTTGGAAACCCTGAAGCATTGATGCATATTTCCCCCCTTTGCTATGCAACACATGTTGCCAGGCAATGACAGAAACGTCTAGCTTTTCCTCCCTTGTAACTCAACCCCACTGCCACAGGTATTTTCCACACTGTGCAAAAACAGATTGAGTGTTGCTGTAGCTGCGGCCAAGTTCAATCTTTTGGCAATATTTCTTAACACTGAGCAAGTGTCAGCCACCAAATCTTCCAAGAGTCTGCCCGCTGGATTAGAGTTTCGGGTAGTGGTGGTAGATGGCAAAAAGGTTTTACCTTTAGCCAGAGGGATATCTGATAAATTCGCCATTTGGACATCCAAATTTATACCAAATGCCAATTTTACACCTAATTAAGAGCAAAAAAATTCAGCAATTAGGTTATTTTATTTTTTAAGATCAGGGCAATTAATACAACATCCTCTTTTTCATAGTGATTAAAACTCTGGAAAGCAACTATGCACCTACTGAGAGTCCAAGTCAAGTCTCAGAGGACTTTTCCTCTTATGTTATGGAATGTTCTACCTTTTTCATGCCTTAAAGCACTGTAAACAACACCTATACACAACACTTTACTAGAAATGGTGCCTTGGAGATTGAAAGACACACCAGGAAATGGGCTTGATGGTAGTCAACAAATCAATCAACAGAAACATTTGCATGTTAGCAGTATCCCATGTTACTGGGGGTGAAGGTGGAACAAAATTTGGTTGTAACAGTGCAGACATGGAGGGAAGATTTAGAGCCATGATTGATTGTTACATAACAGAGTCAGTGTCAACTGCTTCCCACAATTCAATGCATACTTCTGATGATTTGATCCCTCTAATGACCCAGTAGTAGAGATTTTGTCAAGTGGTTCCTTGGCACTCACTTCACAAATGAACTAAGTGTCAGTTAACACAAAAATCAAGTCTTAACTGAACTATTAAAAAATGTAATTCTTTGAGAACACTGCAAACTTTAATCATTCGTTTTAATAATTTCATTCATTATTGCCAACAACAGGTGCAATCATGTGACATCAAGCCTACACTCACTGTGAGGATATTATGCAAAGCAAGATATATGTACGAGCTGTGCACGTCCAATTTGTCACACAAGGTCACACATAGGGAATGAATCCCTTAGTCTAATTGAGCAACTTAAGATTGAGACTTTTTCCTTCATGGAAATGGATTATTTTCAATGGTCTCTATCATGTTTCAAAGATAAGAACAACATTTTGAATACTGTAATATCCTTCTATTGAAATGTACTATACAGCTTGTGACCATAGTGGCCGAGATACCAACATAAGGGAAGGCTGAATTGTTCAAGTCCCCTCCCCAACGCCCCTACTATTGTCATCTGATCCGACACCCAACAGGTAAGAGTCGATACTTCTCAAAAAAGAAATTCCTGCTTTCTCTGTTGTGCATACATGAGCCATTCATTGCTGCAACCCATGGCCTATATTCATGCCTACCCTTGGCTACTGAGCCCAGAGAAAGTTGACAAACCTGTGTATTATGGCCAGATAAGAATAAGCCAGCCTCTGTGAGGGCTGAAAGGCAGTGATCCAGTTAGGCAGAGAGCTAGCTGTGGTATGTCAACATCCCAGTGATTCACTTGAACCCACTGCTGGATAAGAAGCCAGTGGGCTGTTTGTTTAAGTCTGAGACTGGACACAGGTACACAAGCCCAGTGCACTTTTCCCCTAAAGCTTAAAGTAACAGGCACTGACAAGCTATGAGACTGAACAGAGCCAGGCTTAATCCTTCCTTACAGGCTTTTGCTCTATGGTTCACAGTCCCTGCTTTGATCAACCCAAAGAACAAGTCCTCTTGGTTCCAGGCAAGATGCCAGCAAGGTAGGCCTAATTCTGTGGATATCTAAGATTCATGACCACCAACCATTAGTCCATAATGAAGTCTGGCATGAACAAGAGAGGGAGCCCTGTTACTTAACAACAAAGCCAACAATGTTGCCACACACTAGTTGCACACACAACTAATTTTCATCAGAATGTGTACAAGTCCATCAGTCTTCACAGGGTCAATGGCAGGAACAGCTTCCAACTGCTACCCGTCTTTCTCCATGTCACCACTTATGGGGAGGTGATTGCACGTACATGTACATGTGTACATCCTCCATATGCCATGATCGTATTGGACTATGCACATGCACATTCACACTCATGCCCCCAAAAATCATGACAAAACATTTGTACACTGAGTACTCAATGAGGTAGCCCAATCTCTGTCCGAAAAACAACATACCGGGAAAGTTTCTGTGCTTGCAGCAAAGTCAGAGAGAACAAACAGGTCTTTAAAAGTTAAATAACACTGACATTTCACTTTCAAACAAGCTGCATTCCGAGCAACAGAGACATGCCATCCCCAATAAAGTAAGAGTACAATTCTTAAGCTTTCCACAGTCCTTGAATGGACAGAGTGAGCACATCAGCCCTGCCTTAGGTAATTGCTCCTTCCTGACCTTTGGAGAATCTCATTAAGATCTCAAAGTATCTTTTGTGGAATTGCTGATGAAGGTTGTCAGACATTCAGCATGGCAAACAACACAGACACAGTGGACAAAATCTCAGCGAATGGTGAAGGAAATTCAATGAATTACTCCTTGCTTTGCTAGCAGTGATTTGGCTGGTGATTCCAATGCCCACTGAGGACAAAGCTTTGGTTAGAAGATTTTTTCCCCCTTTTAAGGTTTAACTGTGGCTTTGGTGGAATGTGGAACTGCCAGATAAGCTTAGTAGGAGTTGCTGATAGTAAATATAGATCAACCAGTGTTGTAACGAGTCACTAAATTTGGTGACTCGAGTCGAGTCATTTTAACACTTTGAATCCTGTCGAGTCGAGTGATTAGGTCAAGAAGTCGAGTCACTTTATTTAGTCGAGTCAAGTACCAAGTTCGAGTCAATTTGAGTTACAAATTTTTGAACAAAATACAATAAAAACACCATTACATGTAAGCCATTTTGGGGTATTTTTATTTTCATTTGGACATATTGAAAATAAATTAGGGTGACAGGTATCAAGCCAACTATAATTTTGCTTTAAATTTTTTTGAGACTCGAGTCTTATAAGCTTGTACTCGAGTCAAGTCTCCAAGAGAGATTCGAGTTGAGTCATTTGGTCGCAGAAAATGGAGTAAAGCCATTTACCCATTGGAAATCGAGTCGAGTTGGGTCGACAAAAATTGTGACTCCAGTCAGACTCAAGTCATTGACTCGAGTCATTGTAACTCTGCAGTCTACATGTATTGTTGCATCTCCTGACAAAATAAAGGAACATGTAAGCTATCAATAATTGGTAAGTATTGAGAAACTAGTCATAAATAATAAACGGATTGAAACAGTACAATTAACAACGAGACGAATGTTGCGTGTGTCGGTTGACAAACACTGAGCTAGTGTTTTGGAAAACTCTTTTGGTTTGATGAAAAGGTGGTTGGAACGGGCAGGAATCGAACAGCTGTTGTTGAGTTCGCAATTCAAAATTTCTACGGGACCAATACCCTCCTTGCTACAGTAGAGCATAACAATACATGCTCCCACGCTTTCCCCGCCATGTGTTTGGCCTTTTGCTAGCTCTGCACAATGTAGTGCACATAGTACAGGCAGATATGCGTCCACGCACACAATAGCCAACGCACAGTATGCAAATGGGATTTTTGAGTTTGTAAATACTGTAAGAGGGGATTTTGTCGTCGGCGCTTCATCTGTGTGAAGAAGTACACCAGTCATGCACCTCATGCAGTTACCTTCAATGTTTCAGCTATCATCTAATGGATAATTCACTCTTCAATCTTTTGCGGTTGATTTTTTACCGAATTTTTAAGAATAAAAGGGCTTTTTATCATAACTTCCGAAAAGCTTTACACATGTATTAACTGGGTAAAGATAATCATCCACATCATTTTTCAGATGACTCCAACAAATTTCGCTACAGACATCTATTCAAAATTCATTTTTCAAATTTGTCAACTTGTTGCTGGGAGGCGTAAGCCAATTATGTGACGTCATCAGTAGTTTATCCCTGGTCCTTTCCACAAGTAACAAATGCAGCAGAATTTAAATTGGTCGTAACCTGCATGTTGGTTCCCCCAAATGTGTCACTACACACAATCCATAGCTTGAATGTCCTCAAAATAACATTACTAATAAAAACGATACAAAAGAAAGGAAATTTAAGCAAACTGGATAAATGAATTGGTAGAAATCACCAGGACCACCACAACCACAGAATTAACAGCTCCAGTTGGGTTACTGAAACTAACACCCTTCTTAAGAAATATTTGGAAGGGGAAAAAAGGCATATGATTTACTTTGCCAAGGACAAACCATGGACAAACATAGCATGCGTAGCTTTCAAAGAAAGCCAAGGCATTTTATCAAATTGCAAGAAATGGAACAGCATTACATATTTAGGGGTATAGTGTCAACTCAAACACTTGTATGTTATCACCTTGGACACAGCTAGATACCCCAATTAGATATAACTGGAGAGTTTAGTTTCACAACGTGTTCCAGTATTGCTGTAAAAATCCAGCCTCTTCAAGCCTACAGACACGCATAGCTCTCAACATGCTGACAGCTAATGTAATATACAGCCATGCCTTCACTCTCGTTGGCCGGGTTCACTGTTAATACAAAGCGGCAACTCCAAAGGAATATGACAGACTAAACTATGCCACAAGCAACACACCTAATACCATGGTAGGCTCCAGTGCTCAGGCATATCAGATAACGCCACTCATAACCTTTCCCAAATTAAAGTGATTACAATTGAGGGGGAAGGGCTGGGGAGATTCTTGCGATGACCGGCTGAAATTAAAACCCTGCCAGAATGGCAAATTGAGTTATGGAATGTGCGCTTAAGACCCCAGGTATGCCATTCAGTTAAAACTTTAAAGGTTAACTTACGCCATTGCTCAATTCCAACGACATTGCCAGGAATTGATCAATTCCTTTCAATTGTCTTTTTATGGAGTAATGACACCATTTATTTACGAGAGCAGATCAACCCTACCCACTAATAAAATGAAGGATTAATTTCAAATGCCTTTGTTGACAACAGTGACCTTGCGTGGCACTGGAATTTCTTTCCAGATGCCAGATACTATCAATATTTCGATAAATGTATTTATTTTAGGGGATATTATTACATATTGCAAGGGCCTGGCTTAATTCTGGAAGAGGACGGATTGTTAAATCTGTTGTCACCCAGAATTCATTCAGCTGACATGCAGGTCACATCTTACCCAATCAGACGCCATTTATTAACCCATACTACCTAGGCCCTTACTGCTTAGAATGCATCATCAATCCCTCTAAATCTTGCAAAATCCTCCTTGAAATGAAACCTATTCTTTTTATTGGCTTCCAAGCAGATGGTGGGTTGGTGAAATCATTCAATAATTCAATCCTAGGAACAGTAATACTGAAATCATTCTTAATAATCAGGTTGGAGCCTCAGACCTCCTGCATCTACCTCTAGCTTGCTTTAGCCTGGGCCCAATTTCTCGGCACTGCTTAGTGGTTAGTGCATGATTTTATGCTTACAGACACTCCACGTATTTCATGGAGACCGTAAGCAGTAAGTAAAGCATGCTAACCTCAGAGGGAAAATTGCTTAAACTTAGTAACGTAACGATAGAAATCTCTATGTGCACTCAACTGTTTGCACAACCATGCCAAACTCCACCATGAAATAGTGCTTAAGGTAAGCAAATATTTCTGCTAAAGTTAGCATGACGTTTTTGACAACTGTTAAGCAGCCCAGTGAAATGGTCACCATTTGATTTGTATTTTGGATCTCAAGAGTCTAAGCCGATTGGCCAGCCATTTTGGTGGTGTGTTAAGGGAACACAGAGGGAGTACCACTGTCACATGTAGACCATCTAATAAATGTTAAAAGGCATAACTAAGGCATGTAAGCTTTTTATTCCTTTTTTCTCTCTTTTTAATAACCATCAACGTTCACTGCATCAACAGTTTTTCTGAGAATTCTGTCAGTTCTATCATTTCTTCTAGAGTTTAAAATAGGCCTAAGCTTTTAATCCCTTAAAATCTTTGCAAATCACAGCATTAATATTTGGAATGAAATAAGATGACAGCTTTCCTTCCAAAAAAGTTGGAATACAACAATGACATGGTAATGATGAGAAAAGAAAAAACAGATGCATTCAGAAACTGAAATAAAGTGAGACACAACTGGAATACTTTGTTACTTTTAATTTACATGTACCACAAGTTATTAAATTAGATCAGATTTCTATTTGAAGACGTATTTCCAATGCCTTGATTGAGCAATTAAAAAACCAATGTCCCTGACGCAAGGTGGGACAACATCTTTGGAAACTGCATGTATTTGATTGCAGTACACACTGCTACAGGGCAATTCCATGAAAAAGTGTCAGAGACCCCAAACCTTCCAGTTAACTTCATGCAAATAAATTTGATATAATTTGAATGAGTATTGTCAAACTAATTTGTTTGTAAGTCTTAAACAGTTTCACATGGGCCCACTGTGAGCACTTGTATAGGCCTACTTGTAGCTAAGCACGCTTTAAAAATAAGTTTCAAGCAATTTGTGCGTGGGTGTACTTGTGTGTGTGAGTTTGTTTCTGCATTCAATTGGGGACCCTGAACAATAGAGGACAATAAGGTCCCCGATTGACAGAGGGTCCCCGATTGACAACTGTGTACAAAACATATGTACAAAACAAAAGAGGAACAATAGGGGGTCCCCAGTTGCAGGCAAATACACACTTTTGTGAGTGTGTGAAGTTCATCAATACTTGCAAGATACTTAAAGAGATACACATTTATAATATCCATGTGAATGTTTCCACAAGCTTTCACACAACACAAAGTACACAGTGTAATGAATACACATCAGTTTAGACTAAGGGCAAAACCCATTGTTAAAACATCCCCACTTGAAGTACATAATTATTTGGAAATTGCTTGAGCAACTTTGCTATGTTCAAACAGAACTGCAGTGATCTAGACTCAGTTAGGTGGAAGTTTGCTTTACTCCACAGAAAGGTGATACCATACCCCAATATTTCCATAACTTCCTGTCATTTGGAAGTTGAAGTGTTCAATACTTCCCTATCCTGTACTGAAATGTGTCAAACTGTGCTTGCCTTAAAAATACATATACCTATGACACAAATGTCTTTGTCTACAGCTTCTCACATGAAGTGCGTGCCTCCCAAGTAAAGAAGGGTACTTTCCCATATTTTGCACCTGTCCATTCTTCAGATGTTGTTCACTGATTGCTATAATAACTTCCTCAATGCCACCATACATGTATTTGCAGCTGGCATTCAGTATGTCCATGAAAGCCACACTCTGTCATCACATGGTCACACTCTGTGCTACTGAGTTCTTGGAGGTTATGTGGGTCTGTAGGTACAGACTTGATTTCAAGTCATTAATTGACTAAGGTTTTTGTTTGTTTGGCATAGCACTGACTGGGTCCACCTTGTGGTGGACAGATATCACACAGCGTATTGGGTTCACTCGCGCAATGGATGTTTTTCCTAGCCCCAATATGAGTGGTCTGACGAGTCCTAGCGGTTGACAAAACCGCTTTGCAATGTGATTACAATGGTGGTTGTTATAGGAATGGATGAACCAAGTCATGTCACTATAAAATGACTTTATATCAAATCTACTTAATAAGGCACCAGGGAGAAGTTTGTAATCCATGCATTCTAATAGTTGCTTATCTTTCACACCAATACACAACTTTCCTTTTTTCTATGCGTCACATTTCATAAGAATATAATTTTATGAATTTTCGGACAAATCATGCACATCACATCACCCTACAAGCACTTAAAGAACGAGCACAAAGTGAGGAATAAATGCTCAGCACAAAAGGTATGGCAGTGATGCAAAACATCTACAGAAGAAAGATTCCCCCTTACCAAGAAATGACAGACAACTTAAGTTTATGGACTGAAATGTCCAAAGTGTGGACGAAAACTATTGATTTGCTTCTAGCATTTGAAGTATTAATGGAGGTCCATCTACCCAAGCATCCGCTGTCACTGTGTCAGCAACTAGCTCCACAGTGACTGAAAGCAGATATGTTAGATTGATCAAACCATGATAGCTGACTTGAATCAAACTTCTGAAAAAATCTAACAATGCCAGAAAGAAATAAAAAAGGCCTGTGGAGCAGGTGACTAACCAATATTAATAGCCTGCAGCTGAGAGCTTCACACCCCTAGGGTGCTAGACACTACCAGGTAGCACAAAAACCACTCAGCTGGGGGTTAGAGGTCATCAGAGTACATATCTAGGAACAGAGGCTATATTATATAGCGGTAACCGAAAAGAATGCAGCACTGAAGACAATGTGTCACCTGTCAACACTTGTCCTCTCTAGTCAGGACAAGTCTGGAGGTACTCTTTGCCCTCCAAGGAAGACAACATCCCATGTGCTGGGCTCCTTCAATATTTCTAGAACTGCAGAATGCTCTGGCTGTAATAAAACCTCTGTTGAATATTTTGCTTCTTTTATTTCACAAGAGATGTGGCTTCACAAGAATAGCAGGTGGGAGGAGGCTTGCTCTCTGTGCATCTGTACTCCCTCACTGGTGATGAAGAGAGACATTGTGAAGACACTTGCCCATCTCTACCCCCATGCATCAAGCGTCCACACAAAGATACAAAAGGAATGTATTTAAGCAGTCACAATCAACAACTTGTCCAGTGCTTGGTCGCTGGGTGATCGTTTCAGCACAAGCGATCATCATCAGTTAACTATGACCTTTGGTGCTGTTCATTGCTTCGACACAAGAGAATTAATTTTTTTCACAAACAAATGTGCCCTAGGTTTGTATACATTCAGGTTATGTGATGTCCATATGGTATCCCAATACATGTGAGAAAACGGCCAATATTAAGCCTGCTCCATCTGATGGCCTGCGTTGATGAGAAGGCCAGGTACCATGTCTTTGTTATCTGTCCAGAGCAGAGTACTAATTTCTTCAAAAGCAACAAAAACAATTAGCTGCAGGAATTACAAGAAGTCTATGTTCCTTACAAACTAATGAAATAGACTATTTTCCTGCTACAACTGGCAGATAGATCCTGCTTCCACTTTTATACAAATTCAGAGGCAAGACAATCGACCCACATATCTAAATGTAATTTCATGGAGCAGCTTAACAGAAAATATTGATCAGCAAATGTATGCAAGTTAAGTGAAATCACTGAATAGCATTTTGGCTGGGAACTTTTGTCTAACAAGTTATTTCTTGAGCTTATAACAAATTTGTGCCATGTAGGAATTGGCCCCTATTTCTTTGCAGCGACATCTACACACTTCTGCCAGACAGAAGGCCTAAGTAGGGTCTTGCCTAACAGGCACACAGGTCTCCATACATGCTATTGATGTCTACTGCCTTGATGAGTACTGTAATCATTGGATGAGTGGTTCGGTGGAAGCTTGCCCACAGCAACTTCACAATGAGATGATACACTGTAATACCTACAAGCAAGTATTGATGGCCAGACGGGGACCCAACTACCAAATTCCAACAAATACACTCTGCCACTAGGAAACAGTGCTCACCTACATGTACAATGTACATTCCACGTACCTACCTGCCATGAATGCCTACCTGCAGGTAAAGTCTCTAAGCAATTGACCTATATCTGAACACTGGGCCCAGAACTGCATGGTTAGGAGTAAAAGCCATGTAGAATGCTTTCAGCACTGATCAACTTCAAGGTTTCAACTGAGTCATTTGATTGCTTTTAGACAAAATTACAGGCAGTATCTGAAATTTGGAATGAGAGACATGTTCTAATGGAATAACTTATGCTCACTCGACTTCCCTCTAAGATATGCCAGATTAATTGTGATCCGCTCTCGAAAAAAGGGTGTTAAGTCGTGCAAAGCCAAAACACATAATGGCCTGATCTATTTGGAGAGGGCAAAAATTTCTTCAAAATGTGATTTTGTGTTTTTTTCCTTTAATGGCTTCTATAATATTTACATTTTCAGAATTTGTGACTACAAACATGGATAATGATGAATAAAGATGAAAAATTGATCATTTAGTAGGAAATCCCGTTTATCACTGTGTTTCAAAGCGCTACACTTGAGCTTTTTCTCGAAAAGTGCTTTTATTGAATCCAAAATGTGGATACATATACAAATGTCTATTTTTTATATGGTATTGCTGGGACGCAGTGCACTACATGGGTCAGTCATATATCAAACTTTAGCTTTTGATGTACAGAATCCAACCATATCAAAAACTGATAACCTGAATCTGGCGAATTATTACCCATTTTTCTAGAGCTGTTCACAATTAGGGTACCATAAATGTGTGTAGTTCATTCCATCGTTATCTCCATATTTATCTCTGCAGCCAATGAAAAAGAACCACTGAAATATACTGGTAAAATGCACACACAAAAATTACAATTTACATATGGCTTAACTTTAATGGCCAGTCGTTCTGCCTCCCCAGACTCCTGTCAATGAGGTGTTGAAGGTCTTGCTATAATTATAGCAAGTACATGTACTTCAAACACTCATGTTCCAATATCAATTATCATAGCAGTGTAGATTGAGGTCATGCCAGTGATCCTACCAGAAAACAAGGAAAGGACACTTGTGATTTGAAGTAGACTACACCCATTGAATGTGTACTAGATATTAATGAAGACGCCTTGAGGAAATGCAGGCAAATGAAAATCAACTGAAAAAGGCTCTCCATTCCTACCTGCATGATTTGAAAACCCCTGGATAGCCAATAGCCAACCAAAATCATGGCACCAAGATCCTCTTTGTCTCACTACAACACCAAATCTTTGCAGAGTGGACTAAAATGGCCCCCAAAAAATACTCCTAGCAGTTGACAAAAAACACAGCACAGTGCACTGCTGGTTGTTATAGGAATGGATGAACCAAGTCATGTCACTATAAAATAGCTTTATTTTAAGTCTAGTTAATATAATAAGGCACCGGGGAGAAGTTTGTAATCCATGCATTCTAATAGTTGCTTATCTTTCACACCATTAAAAATGCTATTAAAAATAGGCAGATTGAAATTAAACAACAAAACATTTCTTTTGCAAAGTTTACGGTAATTTGAGACTGGTTACTGATAGATTGACAGTGACAGTGCCAGTTTATGTACACAGATCTTTCTTATGGCAGGTTCAGTGGACAAATTGTACAAATGGTGAACAGAACAAAAATTCTTTTGAGTTTTGTTAGGTTTATAAACTAATTCGTAAGTATCCAGCTGTTAGGAAATTGAATTTTAAGTTTGTAAAAGCAAAGTTCTAAAAACCCATGTCATTTCAATCCCTGGCCCACATTCAATATTAGGTTATTTAAATTTATAGCATTTACCAAATTTAATCTCTCTGGCATGCGATATGAAGACTTGGAATGGTAACTCAAAACCAACATTTTTTCCACATTGAAAATCAGCCATGGCCATCCGTGTATATGCCAGAGGGAAGGACCTGACAAGTTATAAAAATGCACTCAAGTCTGTATGGAAATAGAGAAACCTGCAGCATTATCTTCAATGCAATAGGAGATATCAAATTTTCATTTAAAATTCTTACTTTCACTGTTACTGGTTTCAAAGGTGGAAAACCTCATATGCTTCCCCTATATAAATCACCAGTTTTAAATATATGTACAAGGGCTATCTTAAAGAACAATGGTTTGAAAACTTGTTTGCTTTTGAGTAAAACATCACATGGCTCTGTGAAATAGGCCACAGATCTCCAGGTTGTATATAAATACAACCCCGGTCCACTGTCCATCTGTCAACTAGACCAGATTAGGTGAGAAAGTTTTACTTGGGGGGAGTGGTGGTCAGTCTTCTTGGTTTGATCCACCCAGTGTATGTACTACTAAGAAATGACCACAAATGATAGCCTGTGGCTCATACTTGCTGCATAATATAAATGTTGGTTGAAACTTTCAAATGGTTGAAGAGTTTGACAACATGTCATATTGAAATATAGATAGAAGATAGAGTGCTATGTTGGGATCATAGGGTAGGCCAACAGGCCCTTGAGAGATGTCCGCAGCCATGGCATGAGTGACCTTCCAGTCCCAAGAGACAACTAATCACTCCTCACTACACTGCCAAGATTTATACCCTGCTACTTTTGCACACATATATGTATAGGCTTCTTTATGTTCTTACAGCAGGCTCAAAATGTCAGATGAATGGGGGGGGGTTTGTTCACACCAAAGTTATCTGGAAAATGGACAAGCCAGTGCAGAATCACAGGAAATACGGATTGTTTTTCAGGTGCTCACACATGCATGGCATACGTGACATAACTGTGGAAAAATGCCGATGAACTTGAGGGCAGGCAGCAAATGTTAGACTTCTGCTGTTGAACCTGCATGCTCCTTTCTAAATGTCAATAACGATGGACTGCAATATCCAGTGTGTCCGAGAAAACAAGTGCTCAAGGGGTGGATGTACTGCAGCCTCTTACTAAAAGCTACATATTCTTGCTGGATTGTCAACACTGCACCTTTTGGCTACCAATTTACGTAAAACCAAAACCCAGACAACAAACTACACAGGGCACAATGATCATCCCAATGCTCAAAGTCCTCTAGATGCCCTGAATGGAGTGAGTCCTTACATGTGACAAGGGATTATGACTGAGAAAATAAAAATAAAAATCATACAAAGCGCTTGAGGGCAGTGTTCTCAAATGCTCCTGTTAAAGTGGAGGTCCCTTGATGGTTTTTAGCGGTCCCGATTCCTTTGCATTGGGTTACTGCGTGAGAGTGTTGCATTGATGTGAATGGCCGTGGGGTAGTCTGCATCAGTCTGCCTGTGATCTGAGCTCTGGCTATCAGCAGGTGAAACACATCATATTACTGGGCCCACTACCTGTGTGCTCATTAACCTTACCATGCACACTTCCACAGCTATTAAAGGCTCTGCCCCCAGAAACACTCCATTATTGACAGCACATAGGGAGAAACGGTTCCAATACAGATCCCAGAAAGCTCAGTCGTTTATTCCCTCTTTCCTTCCATCCAATTTCTCGCTATTTGTCAATAAATGTAAGTGTGTGTTGCCGAGCCAATCAATCCGTAGAGGCTGTCCTGCAGCAAAACGTGAGGAGGAAGCGTACAGAGGGTGTTGATAGGGCTGGCACGTTGCCCTACAAAACCTGCCCGGAATAACTCAAGACAAACTTCCAAAGCTTCACTTATATCAATCACTGTAAACAACCCGAGCGCAATCATACTACTACCATTAGACAGCAGCTTTTGCCCTTTTCATTCTGTCTCTGGGTAATTGTTGATCCTGGTCTGATACACACGTCAATTCAGGTAACTTAGTAAGTTATCCCAGGAGTTCCTGCATGAGTTTATCTGATAACACCTCCAGCAGCCTTATCCTTCATCAATTCCAAAACGTCAACAGATTTGAGTTCAGCTCTCCCATTTCAGTGGAATGCATTCTAAATGCCAGACCCAGGTACACAGCTCCTTCTGAACATGGAATTTGTTCCAAATATTCTTTTTTTTTACATGAGAGAGGATGCATCTCAGAACAGTGAAGATCACAAAAGAAGGACCCAGCTGTGTCTCATGTTTTGATCCAAATCCAATGTATTTCATTTAATCACTCAATTTTGTAGCAGTTGGGTAAAAGGCTCAAACATGTACCCAGGTTGTAAAATGCAATATGATACCACTTGACAATAAACTGCTGCTTTTGACTTTATATGTATCACAGACATGTGTCAAATCAGATGACATTGTGGTGGAACATTTCTGCAACCTCCCAATCTCATATTTACCAGGAATTTCTTGCATGGCAAGTTCAATTTTTCCCTTCATGTATCAAATGGTAACTGCTGGGATATTTACATATTTTTCAACCTTTTACAGAGACATGGCACCCGTGGCAACACTCACCTATCCAACATCCTTTAGGTGTAAAAAACACTACGTGCTACACCACATCAATCAATAATTGTTCCTGAAGCTACAGCACAATGTGACCTAATATGTGGTAGAATGTGGGATCATATTGCTTACTTTGTCAAATATTTTGCACATTTGTGAACTGCTTTACAAAAATGAATTATTGTGATGTAGCTGAAAAGCCTGCCTTTAAGAAACGGAAGGGCAAAACATTTTTCAAACTCTAAACTTGATGTTGGTGCATTTAGACAGAAAAATTGGACAAACGGTGCTTCTTGATTAGAAACTGTGTACGCGTATTCACTATTTTTTAAAGTATGCTTTCTCCAAAAATGTATTTATTGCCTAGCAAACAAATCAAACTGTGACATGAAAAAGGTATTTTGAATGCAATAAACTATTTCATACAGGTCCATGATAGAAGTTTAATCCACGCCCTTCGCAGTCATTATGTTTATACCTTTTTAGTTGATTTTGCAGCAATGAAGTCTTTGTTCGCAGATCAGGTTACATTTCATTCTGCATTAATGTTTTCACTGCAATGTTTAATATTCAGTATTTGCCTCAACTATGTCTCACAGTTGGTGCTAATGTGTACTATCACATTTTGAATGTCCATTGTATGGATGTCACCGTGAGTTTACAGGGTGTTTGAGTGAGTTACACTTGAGCTTTTTGGGGAATGGCGGTGCAAAGCACTCAATAACAGCAGACTCAATGGTGGCAGAATGTTTGACAAAATGGGGTGAAGTTGAGAGAACATCAGGCATCAGCCACTGATAAGCCGATCCATTAAGCCCCAACCCCACTATAAGACCTACAATGGGGGGGGGGGATGCCCCCAGTTTAAGAAAGTGAGGAGGGGCACTGATTCCTTCCCCTTCATTTCTACTGTCAATGAGCAAACTGGAAAACTATCAACACATTTTTTGGGGGGGCGGGGACTAATTCCAAAGCATTTCCATGCAAAAATGTTAATTCTACCCCCTTTATTTTTTTCCTCCTTTCATTTGTCATTTTTCTTTCCCCCTTCCCCCTTTTTAAAATTAACTTTTCCCAATTTTTTTAAAGGGACGGGTACAAGCCCTCCCTGGTGATGTCCAGTGACCAAACAGAAAACATTTCAGGGCTTGAAAATATATGAATGAATGGACACAAATTAGTAAACAAATGCTAGTACATGCCACTGAGACTCACGTTTATAAAGTGTTAAATTTATAGCCCCTTGCAATTGAAATAACCTATTAAGGGGATTTTGCTTGAATTGTAATGACGAATTTTAAATAAGTGAGATTCAGTATTAAAATGAAATGTAGTCTCAATGACAAAAAGCCAAAATGTACACATATCTGCAGCCTCACAATTCTCACAAACCAATGATATTCATAACAGAGCTTCTGCACTGCTGGTGCCTTGGACAAACAATGGATCAACAAAATATTTACTTGAGCCTATCTTGGTGATACAAAGCCATTGCCCTCTGAGGATGTGCTAATGAATAACCTCTGTCCCAAGTATGGGATCTACATCTACAATCAAGAATATTTTTATCTACAAGTGTGTCATGGGCTAAGTCATAAGAAACTAAATGAGTTTTCAGTTCAACTTGGTAATTACAGTGATCCAATTATTGAAACTCTGGCCATTGTCTAAATCAGCATACTGAACTATATGTATCCAAGAGACAGCTGGGACTACTCAGATATCAGCCCAGCTGAACAGCGCCACCTATTGACGCTGGTGATGTTTATATTGATATCACTTCCAAGAGGCTCTCCTCTAAAACCAAAAGCAGGTCTTCATGCTTTCCTCAACTGAAATAAGTAACAATGATAGATAACTGACACCATTTTTTAAATACCAATAAGCAAGATGTTCCAACAATGATATGTTTCAGCAAAAGTCTACTGTCAGTAGACAAGAAACACATTCTTTAATGGAACAAAATTACAAATCCATAGTCAGGGTTGCTGATTGCCTGCGGCTAAACTTAAAAAAATACCCATTTCTTGTTTTTTATATCAATCTTTATACATAAAAACACCTTATTGATAAGCTTAAAATTTTCCAATTTTTGAATGAGATTGTTTGGAAATCCTGAACTTAGGAATATCCTGATGAAGAAATTCTGACAAATCTCACCCATGTAATGAATGAATACTTGTACGTTCTCAAGACATATTTGTGTAATTTTCATCAGGACTTTCAAAACAATCTCTTTGAAACTTTGGAAAATCTTAAGTTTATCATGAAGTGCTTTTATGTACCTGAACATACATGGTGGTGCATGTTGTATCATGACCAATCATAAATAATCATAACATAATCATGCTCCTCAATTTGTGACTGGTTTCCAATAAATTTCAAGTTTCATTTAAACATTATGGCACAGTATTCCACCTTTAATTAACATTTTGCAAAGACCACCTTGCACATCATTTGTGTCAGGCCATCATCTTCTTCATCGCAGAAATGTCACTATGGTTATCATCAAGCTGAACAGCAAGGTCAATTGTTCAAAACTTCCTACTTCACTGAAAGCAGAAGCTCATTAAATGCAAGTCTCATTCACAATGCAAAAGATAAAGTGCCTACATAGAACAAATTCTGAGGCAGCATTCTCAAAACCTGACAGGAGTTGTCACTGTTTTTACCATAATCAAGTAATTTACTTGTATTTGTAGTCAGTGTTTCAACATTGTGATACAGCCTACAGGGCATAGTGTTTGATGCCATGGCTCATGTGTTTGGTAAAGATGCTTTAAGTCCTGATAAAAGAATTCCCTAATGATGTTAACCATGAAAAGTATTTGTACAACATTGTAAACTGACAACCATATATAGCAACCATATTGACTATACCAACTAAACTGGGGTTTGGTTAAACTTGGGGTTAACTTGTGGGAAACACAGTTCCAAAACAATAAAAAAGGCTGGGGCAGCAAATCAGAGAAGCAAATGAACTCTGACATCGGTTGTATCATCACCCCCTTACCAAATTTCAAGCAGATTCAACTCGTTACCTTAACCTATCAAAGACCTGTGTAGAATTACTATTTTTAAAGTAAAACAATTTTCCAGGCAAGGACCCAGAAACTGTTGAAAGAAGTAGTGAAGTAAGAGGTAATTTTCTGTAATGAAGCCACACTGACATCAACAAAAAGGTTCACACCTTTTTTCTCCTCTCCTTTGTTTTTACAGGGCCAACAACATCATAAATGCTAAAGCTACAGTTTGAATGAAGTTATTATAAAATCATTTAGCAGTGAAAATCAGGAAGCATGACCATTGCCAGCAGCAGCAGAAGGCAGCTAAGGTTTCACCTGACAATTCATAACTGGCCTCCAGCCTACTGGCTAAGACACAAGTTGTAAAATGAGACAGGTGCAGTATTGGAGAGGCTGACTGTAGGGATTCTACAACTCCCTTGGATCAATACCACAAGGAAATGCAGTCTCACTCACTTAAAAATGACTCATAATATTTAGACCCAAATATGTCCAAAATGTGGGCAATATTATTCATAATTCTGCCTTATATGCATGCCTGACAAGTGTAAGTACTGGAATGACAAAAAGGCATCCATTTCCTAACAATGCATGTGATGCCACGAACCACTACAGTGTTATATTCAACTGGGTTAGAAATCTGAGAATGACAATGCAGAACCCTCCAAACAAAATTATTCATGACCCAACACTGACTGGAAGTTTCTGTTTAAGAGTAGAACAGTCAAACAATTATGGAACTGGGAATGACAATGCCTTGCACTGTGGCTTTTTGATACACAGCATCAAATTAATTCAAGATCTGTAGAGAATTCTACAGACTGTATGTTTCAGTGTGTGTGTCCATGGACAAGGACACTTTGTTTCTAATTATTTCTCTCTACCCAAGAGAAAAGTGTCACTGTGTTTCCTACTGTGCCCAAAATGGCAGTATCAACTGTACAGTCAAGGAACTGAGATGGCTTAGAATATTTATCTGCCTAATGAGCGGGGCCAATAACAATGGCTGTGCCTTGAGCAGTACTACACTACTGAATACATGCACTTACACACTGCTGTCATTATTATTAATGACTCTGCATTACAAGATAGCAGTTGAAAGAGCCTTTCTTTGAGGGTTTCTGCCACTTTGCGGTCAAGAATGGAACTCAGTATTCTGAAAATCAATTATTTCACAGGTGACCTCACGGCCAACATCAACCAGCCAGTCAGTGACAGGTCCATAGTTTGCTTGGCAAGTCATATCTGCATGGTCAAAAGTGTACTGTAAGACCCAGTGTCTTGCATACACAATACACAGAGACGGTAACATTGTACATCACAAACTGGTCACATTATGCAGATGGGAAAATGAACATTGCAGGTTATTAACACAACAAAATACCTCTTTTGGAAGGGCAGTACCCTTCCTTGGAGGGATGCACACCCTTCATGATGAAATGGGATTTTATTTTGGTACACATTTGAAGACATCCATGGTTTATACTCGCCTGCATATCTGCTAAGTTTTAGCTTGATCAAACAAACCATGTTCCAATAATGGTCATTAATTTGTGAATGACAAATTTTATTCATGCTATCAATGACTAAATGCATTCTCCAGTGCATCGTCAAGCTACATAACCACAAAGAAGTATAGCAAGCCCATTCATAGGCTTTCATGGTACTGTGGTGAGATTCATATTAATATCATTATGTTAGCAATATTCAACGAATTCTAGTCTCTTCAATGATGTCCCGAAACATACTGCTGTTTACTGGATTATTCCATAGCATATTAAAAAATCAGATTTGATTAATGCCATGTAAATTTGATAAGCCCTAGTCTGAGGGGAAAAAAGCAAAGTACCATTAGAAAAAAGTTTAAAATAAAATGATGAGGGTTTTTCTTAAATCTTAGATTATATAATTATGCATGTGCACTTTTCAGAGAAACACTCTCTATTTTGCAATAGACTGTCCTCTTGCTTCTTCAGTTGTACGTTTGCCCAATGGTGACTTCCAAAACATAGATGGCTGTCAGTAAAAAGCTTTAAATTAATCCACAGTGTTAAAAACCAAATGTCAAGTAGCTAGCAAAACACCCAAGAATGAATACTATTAAATACTTAACAAAAATATTGACTGTGACGGGGCAAATACACATTTTGAAATAAAACCCAACGTGTAACTTTTGCTTTACAAAAGCAAGCTGGCTGCAAAAGTGATAGATGTACACATAGGCTATATGAAGAAGCACTACTTTTACACTTGACTTTCAAATTGGCTGGAAATTTGGAGAATGAGCACAAACATGTCACATATCCAAAAAGGGCCTAATGAGAACTTGAATGTAAAACCTTACAAGACTATTCTGTCATTTACGCAATTCTCAATACTTTGTTTGAAGAATCATGGCATAGACCCTAATGTTAATAATCTGGCCACAAACATCTGCACAAATGAAAGAAATTTCAAAAGTGTCCTTTGTTGTAAGAAGTTACAAAATATGACAGCTTAACCATAAAAGAGCTGACATTTTTCTTATATCACCAGGGTTCATTTTTCAGGAGCTGAGCCTTTGGAGTTTTCAGACTAACTCTTTGCAGTCATTTGGACACAAATTTTGTAAAAAAGGAATCTACCATTCTTATGCATTATCCAATTTTTCCAAGACAGGTCAGCAAAAAATGTACACTCTTTTCACATAGTGTTCAATGCATGTCATGTGGGCTGGCATGCATGTACATTGTAGCCTTGATTTTCAAATGACCATAACAGCAAAATCGTAAGTCTGACTGAGTTCAAACTTCACATTATTTTGAAATGATAGGGAGTGTCTCTACATGTACATTGTAAGCCAAGTTATTTTTTAAAATTGAGCATGGCGCAGACACGTTTTGGGGGGAAGAGGCAGAATTTGCCCCCACCTGGCTGTGAGATAGTCGTCTTTGTTGGTGTCTGTACCATAAGAAGCTCAAGAATTAAAGCATTTAAATAGGCTCATACATGGATACTGCTTACTGTAAAATACCTTGATTGAGTTGTACCATAAGTACATGTAAATTATTTCAAATGGATTCCAATGCTCACCCCTTGAGGCAGATCCAGAGTGCCACTGGAGGGTGGGACTCTGTCCTTCATTCACCCCGACTCATTTTGCATGAATGTTTTGCCTGAGGCAACGTTTTTCACAAAGGGATAGACATCTCTTACCAGGTCTAAACTAGAATAAGATTTGACCAATGGAAGTCTTGAGAGCTGACCGAGAAATGCTGAAAGAATGAACATCTTGAGTGGGTAAATATTTCCTTCACTTAACACAACAGTGCAGAAACTTTTTTGGAAACTAAGTTTTCAGGACTATGTCAGGTACATATACTCTGAAACCAGCTGTCGAAAAAAAATGGCAGGTACCCAAAATGGTTGAATTCAAGATTCACACCTTGCCCAGTATGTGTTTATCATCAGTCCATAAGAATGGCATCTTTACTGAAGGATTGCGATTCATTCTTAGAATGCTTTCTGTTGCTGATGTGTGTGACTCATTATATACCCCCTCTCTGATACCACCAATTTGATAGAAAAATAACTAGATTCTGGACTGTCAGCAAACAGCAGCAATCTCAGATGAAACCTTGTCTGCTGCCAGCCACAGTGTCTGGCTGATCAGCAAGGTGTGCGATTATCCACAATGGCCACACGCTCTTATGCAAATGCAAACCACCAATTACCAGTCATGCAGGAAAGTCTCCTTGGTAGAAGGGGGGAGTCACACCTCCTGCTGTGCTCATTCAGCTGAATTAATGTAAGGTATGACTGTACCAACCAACCAAATACACTCACCTATTAGGCATACCTGATGAACAGGGACTTACAATGCAATATCAAGAAATTACTGACTAATCCCAGGTGTTTAAATCTCACTGTGGTCAATATCTATTAGTACAGCTAACACTCTGGTTATCAAAAATGATAAAATATTGCACTTTAGTCATTATGACAAAAGTGCAATATATTATCATCTGGAACAGAAGAAAAATTCAATGTTATTAAATATCATATTTTTAAAACCTAGTGTGTACATGAGTGTAACAAAAAATGCTTAAATCGGTGAGAAATGTCATTACTAAACAAAGTTTAGATGTTATTTATCAGATATCTTCTTTATGCAACTGAATACTTGCAAGAAATGGCAGAACGATGCTTACAATACAAAGGCACATCAAACTAAGCTTTTGGATTCCTACAAGTATATAACAACAACTTTAAACAGGACAAGTATTCAACAAAAGAAGAGAAATTTAATTTCCAGGAGAAATAGCAAGAATGTGGCACTTCAAACCATTTAAGCTTTCCAGACACAACAAATATCACTTTCATCTCCTCATGAGATCAGATTTATGCAGCAATTCCAGATTAATGCAGTCCATTTCAAGAGTCCTTTTGCACTATTGAGAGAAGAAAAACAACTCATGGTAGTAAAGTGCCTTGCCCAAGGACATATCATTGCGATATCGATCATGATTCAAATTCACAAAAAGTCACACGCGGGTCAGGTGTCTTACCATAGTACATGTAGGACCACAGTGTTCTAAGAAGTTGATTTTGTGACCTTGAGGCCTATCGCTGCAAAATACAAGAGCAACAATTCTGATGTATACATCTATTAAAGCTAACTTTCGCTGTCTATATCACTGCACAAGTACTTTGGCCCTCATGGTACGGTAATATAATTCTGTATGAAGAACTTCTGAAAAATGTTGATGGTGATCGGGTGAAAATTTAAAGTACTATGGATTCCACAATGCATTGAGCAGAACAGTTTCAATTTGAAGTTTATATTTGGCCATTGGTTCCAATTGGTCTCTTACGGCAAGCGGCTTCTCAAGCAAGCGGCTTCTCAAGCCACAGATGCGTGCGGTAACAGATGTGTAAGGCTTCTGAAGACTGCCAGCCTTTTCTTACAGGGTGTAAAGCTTTGCAGGTTGGGTTTGATGAAGATGCAGTGGCATTCCTGTAGAGGCATGTGGCTAGTAATGAGAATGGAGTAAGGGTAAGCTACACTCTGACAGTCCAGCTATTATCAGTCTATGCAGGGCACTCCAAACAGCTTTGGCCCTGTCAGCCAGGCGACTGTCTGACACACTGCATCAAGGCATTCATCAGTTTGACCAGTCTCTAACTTCAAGGTTTCTATCAAGACTTGTCAATTCTTATTTGCCTTGTTTGTCGTAATTTTCAAGGGTTAAAGGAAATACAATAAAAATAAGAGAAACTTTTATAGTTTAATAGTAGTTTTCAAAAGAGACAAATTACCGGTAATGGCACCAGATATGTACAAGTTACTAGATGACATTCTTAAAATATATCATACTACACGCTGCTTTCGTCATTGCTGACATTTTCCAACCTCTTGGACCATTCCCACGCACATATCCCTCAAGTCACAATGTTCAAACTGGGTAAACCTATGAACATATTACTGGAGGTAATTGAACAAGCCATTTACAAGATTTGAATATGTGAAAAAAAGACTTCTTTTTCTTGTGTTGTTTTGACTCAAAATGCACTTCAAAACCCCAGACTGAAATTACAGCCACACATGATTGTGCAGCAAGCTTTACACTGTTTGCCTCAGCTGTGATCTGGTCTGTTCTTACTGTACAACCTTCAATATGTAGAATTCAACATTCATATCTACAGAACGTAGAGCAAGTGTACCAGACTTAAGATTTGGCTTACATGTACACGTACACAGTACTTTGTACACAATATGCACACAACCTTAGGAACAAAGAAAAATGCTATGATCTTGAGCTTGAATGGGTTTATACACATTTTCACAGAGTATCATATACTTTGGAATGATAATGAAGATACTCTTGAATAGTTTTTACACATGTATATAATGGAAGTATCAATTTTGTGATTAAAAAAATCCTTTGCAACAGCCTAAAAGATTGTATAGTGTTCTGGAAGATTTGTGTGTGTATTTCTCCCGTGTTTGACTCCTAAAAGCAGCTCTCATTATCAATCACCTGACCAGTTTGGAGTCAGATGCATACACACTATGCTCAGATGCTCAGCTTCTTCAATCAAAGCAATCTCATCAACATGATCTAATACCCCTATCTTGGTACATGCTGTCACTATCCCAGAATAGGTTGTTGCTTTCTGATATAATGATAATAAACATGTGCTTCACAGGAGCATCAAAGCTGATTTAAACATTGCCCCCTTGGAATTAACAGATGTATTTTACAGGCTCTCAGATGACTGCGCACCGCAACAACATACTGTACTATAACCACACAACTGACCACATATCTCTGCCTCTTCAAATTTAACCAAATATATTTTCACAAATGATATAAAACCATGCAGAGTAAAGCACCTCAGGTTTCTCTCAACTTAGCAGACATACACTGATTCTGTTTTCTTTTAGATGATGCTTTCTTCAGATATGGCAGGGTAAATGACATCTGATTTGTCATGATGTTTCCCTCCAGGACTGGATACAACCATGTCATTCTTTTTACTGCACACCATGAGTTATCTAAAGGCCACACAATTCACCTCTTAGACTTCTGATATTGAGACTAATCAGAGCTTTCTGCTGAAAATGGAAATAGAGGAAGTTGTGCACTTAAGCTTTTGATCAGCATAATGGCTAGCCTACAGTCACAAATAGTGAAAACATGATGGTATATTCAAATCAGATATGACAGGTAATAATGGCTGATGACAGTACATGAGGAAGCATTTAAAAACACAATTACCAAATGGGTGAAGTAACCAAACAGGCCTCCAGCCCTGGCATGTGAGTGGGGTGAAAATATCACATGATAAATGCCGAGTCACATGATTACTGATAGAAGAGAATATTCCTGTCTAAGGACTAATCCAATGACCAGAATAGCAAGCAAAAGCGGAGGTGGGGCTACACTTGTGGGTAAGTAATGCCATATGGCCATGCACATTAAATGCCTCATCAGCCAGGAGAGTATTGCAACTTGTCAAAATGCATGCGTGGGATTAAGAAAGCATACCGGTACTGCTCTTCAACTGAGAGAGGTGCCACTGCAGTCTCAGATAAGTTGGTTTCTCACCAACTACATGTATTATCAGTGATTGCTTTTTGTCAATAACAGCATATATTTATATTGCCCCTCTTAAAGAAATTCGCCTGAAAAGTAGAACTATTATTTGGTGGATAAACTTCAAATGGTACGGGTAAATTTGATTCCAATTCCAAGGCTTTTAAAGACTTCTACAAAGGCAAAGGAGTTGATTCTATGCATTTTAAGCTATCAACCAATGCAGATGACTTTGTGCTAATGAATTGAATAATCTTAATACAAATAAGAGTACAGGCTTGGATAATATTTCTCCAAGGTTCCTGAAGGATGGTACACCCTTGTTGCAAAACCCAATGACACACATTATCAATCTTTCCATAGCTACTGATACTGTACCAGATGATTTTAAAATCGCTCATGTTCAGCCTTTCTTCAAGAAAAATAGTAAATCCGATGTCAGTAATTAGGTCCTATAGACCAACTAGTAATCTCAACGTTAGTACAGATTGCTTAAAAGAGCTGTTAAAAGAGTGGAGGAGTATCTCAGGGAAAACAAAATCCTCTATTTTTCCAGTCGGGGTTCAGAAGTTCATTTTCAACCAATACATGTCTAATCCCAAAATCTCTTGGAAATTACACTGGAATGGTTACGCTTGATCTTCAAAAGGTATTTGATACAGTGGGCCATGTAATACTATGTAAAAAGTTACAGGCTATGGGTATCAGATCTGTGGAATGGTTTCAGTCATATTTGAGTAATAGAACTCAAACAGTTACAGTCAACAAAGCCCAGTCCAGGTCTAAACCTCTTGGATTAACTTGTGGCATACCTCGAGGCAGCTTACTTGCTATTCTTATTTTATGTAAATGACATGCTAATCAGTGTTCAGTGTGGTAAGTTACTAATTTATGCTGATGATAGTGCTCTTTGATTTCTGACAAAACCCTCATGACATATATGTAGGGATGTCTCCTAAGCAAGAAACTGGAATGGTTATGCTATGGCTTATTGACAACAAATTATCTTTACATTTGGGCAAAACTGAGTCTATATTCTGTTTGGGTCTATGGGCAAATTGAAAAAAAGTAGATTCATTTGCAGTACAGTGCAATGGATATATTATGGTTAAATCATGTTCATCTGTTAAATATCTAGGAGTTATTCTAGACCCTGTTTTATCTGGTAAATGCATTGTTACTTCAATTATTAAGAAAGTTGGGGACACTGTTCATTGCCAAAGTGCAGGGAAAGCTTCCAACTTCATTGAGCATACTAACACTTTTGGAAAGAGGAATTCACTAATTGTAGAGAAAGCATCCTTATTTTGCACTTGCAAACCATTTCACATTGCTGCATCTCCTGCCCACACTAGCTACATGTAGGTGGGCACTGGAAATGCGTTTCATGACGTCATCATTTAACAGAGTAAATTCGGGCATGGCATGTTTTGAATACCAATTTATAGTGTTGAGCAGCATGTCAGACGGACTAGGAAAACAATGCTAGCAATGTTTCATTTGTGGTGAATGAATGTTAGATGTCAGCCCTTGACAGACAAGTTGCTGTTGAAATACAAGCACCTGGCATTTAAATATCATGAGTTACCTAGGCAACCCAGAGAATGACAAGTAGTGGGTTGGTAACAGCACATAACAGAATCTAGTGCTGGAATGAAATTTCAACCACATGCGTTATTTCAAGGGAACCATCAAGGTTCTCAGTAAATGTACTCAGAGTTTCTCAAATACATGTACTTGAAACTTGCATTTGTCATGTACTGATATATACATATAATGAACTGGTATTCTGAATATCAGTAGAAATATCTTTTAAATGAATTATTTGAACTCATGCATACAGAAATAATTATCTGATTGCCTAAGTATTTACCAACTTTGTTGCTTGCACTTGGAATTTTCTCTTTTTTTTACTCCTGTATCAATAACCCTTCAAAGACTGAAGTCAACTGGATGGTCTTCAAGAATGCAACAGTTGAATGCAATGCAAGCCCAGTGCAGTGTATGGCATTTATGAGACATGTCCATTTCAGGACATTCTTTAATATGGTTGTATCAAACAGCAATTAATTACTTACCAGGGATTATGTAAATAGCCCCCCGAATCAGATACATTTCACTATGACTGCATGCGAGCATTTACATTTAAGTGACGGGAAGAATGGTTCTACTCTGTGTTTTGAGTTACATGCAATGGTGCTGTGAGTGTGTGTACTGTTGAATGTGACCTTTTCTCACAAAAGAAGTCGTGGTACAGGTTTCTGTTTTTTTAAATTTCTATTTTTCTATTTATTTTTATTTTTTGAATTCTTTGCATTAAAAATATATTAAGCTCTTAATTTCAATACCTGCTTTATTTTGACATCCTAAAAATTATCGACACTATGCAGGTGCAATAACAATAACATCCTATTATATTCTTTTAAGCATGATTTGTTCAAAGACATCAGACTCAAAGGTGCCAGTTGCTGTGCTGCAGATTCATTTTGTTTGGTGGGGTCACAAATAGTCTTTTTGATGCACACTAACCAAGCAGGGAATGCAATGGTAGGCCCAAACAGTCTTTTTGATGCACACTAACCAAGCAGGGAATGCAGTGGTAGGCCCAACAACATGTTGAGTTAATCCACCCCAAACCCTACAGTTTCCCTCCTTCCTTATCGGTAAAAGCCCACACAGTATTGTGGTGGTAATGACAGCTCATTGGCTGGTATCCAGCATGGCTGCAAGGATCCCCTTAATCCTAATGCGGCTCAGAAATTCATCCAGCCTGGCCTACTGGCCAGCTGTCCATCTATACCCAGCTAGCCACAGGCAGCTCATACAATATTCATTCTCCAACCAGTCTCTCCTGATCACTCCTTGCCCCACAACAATTTTTTTTTATCCTTTTGATCTGGGCGGTAAGGTATCACACAATTCACACAGTGCTTGTTTACAACCAGCCTTGCCTTGCATTGCCCTGTGCTTTTCGTAAGTAGACAGTGACTCGTGACTGGCATTTGAAGTGGAGTCCTTTTCTGACGAAAGACGTGAAGAAAGTCACTACATTAAACAATGACAACTTACTACTCATGCCATGAATTGTGACTGAACCTTAGCCTCTATGAACTCTGTGTATGGGTGCGCCCTCAACGGTGACATAGGGAGAGGGGTTTTTGACCCTTGAATGAAATATTTTACCATATCTGGCTTTAAGCTTCTTTCCAAGGGATAGTACTTGTTCCTACTCTGCACCTTTCAGGCAACTACACATTGAAGGGGCGTCATCACTAGTGCTTGGTCCACAATGCCCTCTCTTGGCAACACACAGAATAATACAACAATAATAATAATGTATTTCCTTTCCCTATGGTACAACTAATCAGTCTTTTTCATGACAGCAAAAATGTCAGACAAAAAATTAAATAACACCTTTCTTAATGTACCTAACTTTGCACTTCTACAAAGAGCACAGTGAGATGTAAGTTAGATTCTTATTCAACCAAACACGACTGAGCATCCAAGGTCAGAGTTGCAACTGCAATCCAATCTGAATACATGACACTGGCTTAATGGATTTCATATTTGAAACCAGTAGCACAGATCTGTCCATGAGACATGATTTACTGACAGCCAATGCTCTCATATACACAGAGATGCATGAAACTGACAACCAACATCTTTCTCTCCAAAGCTATAAAAATTCCAAAACAAGACAGAAAAATGACAACCATAAGTATACATTAAAATATCTAATTCATTGCATCTAATATTTGCTGAAGTCAGGTGGAGGCTAGCTGTTTACTAGCTGTGGAGCAATTAATCAGCATGTATTCCATGTCATGGTTGAATGCATTCAATTAAGCTATGCATTCAAGATTCCTCTATGATTACAATGACACAGCCTCCCTAGGTGTTGACACGGACAGGTCAGTGATTCCACTTCCATTCATCAACATTTTAGGACTTTTGTAGGAAGAAACCATTCAGCAATTTTTTTTAACAAATCACTGCCACAGAAGAAACAGAATGAATCTTTACCCGTAAATTAAAAAAACAAAAGCACATAACCAATCATTGTTGGTCGTTATAATTAAATAGCCATATATGCACAAATTCATCATCAAATGAAACCTGAGATGGAAATAACTTCTTTTTTTCTGCCACGCAGAATCAGAAGAGCCAGATAGCTGCAAGCAATTACCACATACATCGAGCACCTATACTAGCAATGTTATTAGAAGCGGCCCAGACCTCTACACGGCCGAGATCCCTCTAAAAATATTGTAGTTGGCAGCAAATTATATCAATTTCACAGGCAATAACATCACGCAGAATCTGAAAAAATAGAAGTGGACAGCATAATGGGCATGAAAATTGCTTGTATCTGCAGGGTGAATAGAAGGCACTGCAAGGGAGGTGACCTAGAGGAGCTGTGTGAGTACATGTACCCAGGCACCTGCCCTGTTACCAAACACCAACCCTTAAGAATCCATTGTCAGCCCCTAAAACACACCACAGGCGTGGATTACACCATTATGGACCCAAACAAAAAATCCTAAATTCATCCTGAAAGAAACTTCGAAACCTATATGAGAAACGCCAAGGCAAACAGGATGTCCTCCGATCCTATTGGCCAAACAACCTGGGGAAAGAAAGCAGTTGAATAAACTCATTTTGCCGAGCGCCCCCCGCGGCACAGTTTTCACAAGTTAATGTCATTTTATCTGATGTGCACGGCACGCATGGTTCAAGCTTC
Source organism: Acanthaster planci (assembly GCF_054643075.1). Taxonomy (NCBI): domain Eukaryota; kingdom Metazoa; phylum Echinodermata; class Asteroidea; order Valvatida; family Acanthasteridae; genus Acanthaster; species Acanthaster planci. The sequence continues at coordinate 14,343,855 of NC_141786.1, read as the reverse complement.
CTAAGGTAGTTCAGGCCTATGCACTATACGACTGCTGGGTAATTTGACTGAGTTGAAGTGTGTCTGGTAGACAGGAGCAGGCCTTCCTTGGCTATCCTCTTCCTTCATGTCAACAGGAAGCTGTCAATAACCAGCCCTCCATACCCAGCCTGCAATATTAAACCGCACTTTCTCAATAATGCAGCAAACATGTGGGCCAATGCTCAGGTACCATTGTTTTCAATGTGTCCCACATGTAACCCCCTATATTCCCTTATGGATGCAGGTTACACAAGTAGTTAGTTCAACCAAATAACCAAGATGAAAAAACATCAATCTTAAGCTGTCTTTTCAATTGTCTTCTTTCAAAAACAAAATGCATGAAAGCTCTGCCTTTGTTAAGTTCTTTCCTGACACTTGCGTCTTGCAATCTTCACACCAAATCAACTTATCTGTAAAAAAATCACTTCTTCTCTTAGATCACCATCACTAATACATTTAAAATAGCTGCGAGTGCTAATGTGATTGAATAAAAACCATTCTCCTGTGTTATATTGATTGAGAAAGCGCTTCGAAAAAGCTGACCATTTTCCAGAAATGTCCTGATTTTCATACTTACTGTACTAACAGGGTATGTGCACATTGTTCCGGATAATATTATTGAATGGCTAAGCATGGAATGAGAGAAAAATTGTCACAACCTCAAATCTGGACTATTCCATTTTACAAAGCAAAGCCGAATGAAAGGATAAATCAGGATTTTTCCAAACGATAGTATTTCTTCCAGTTCACAGTTTAAAGCAACTCAATATTTGTTTTGTTTTATTTAATATAACTGACAAACAGATCCTTACAACTTGATTTTTTTTCTCAAGTAAATTTAAAATGATTTCAAATCACACAAAGAAAGTTGTAAACAAATTTAACTGCTTTCAGTTTTGAATTCCACAAATTATAATAACTTATGGAATCAATAATGATTTTCAACATCAACAGTTACAGTTTTCACAAGTTTGGTTGTCACACCTTCAAATTAATGCACTTTATATTTGGCAATGGTGTACCTCAAGACCCTCAAGAACAGACTACAGGTAAATAATGACAGGAGTTAATGTAAACAAATTTGAGTCTCGTTTCTAATTCCAGCTTCAGAATCTCTTTGATTCTGACAGTCACAGATATTACACATTGAACCAAAGTTTTGAATGCCTAAAAGTGTCAAGACCGCACAGAGCATTAGCCACTCTCAATGTTACTACACACATGTACAAACAGCTGTGATTAATTCAATAGAAAAAAAAATTTCATCTCATGCTATGTCAGGAATCTACTGTTCAAGGCAGTAGAGGCTAGAATACAAGTAAAAATGGTCAAGTACACTCAATGTGTGTCTGTATCATTATTAAGTTACTGTTCAGTTTGGGGAGAGTAACAGATGGGGTAGTGGAAACTTTTCTCTTCCTTTTTCTTTGTTTTTTCTTTTTACTGTGGATTGTTTTTGCAGCTCAATAGTCACTCTGCCTTTATCCATCGCTTCATTTACACTCAGAGCAGCAGGGCATGTGTTATTCATAGAATTCCTCTTTTGCAGAAACAGTCACTGTACAGTGTTTTGGATAGCCTCCCCACATCTGATATCAAAACACAGGCTGTCTGACAGATTTCCATCAGATATTAAATTTAGATTCAGTGGCCTGAGTTTTCAAAGGGCCTGTGCCTTAATGTCAGGGAAGCAATCAGGCGAGGCCTGGGCCACAACCAAGCTGCATTCTCCTGGGATTGGTCAGATTAATTGCAGCTTGCCAGCTTGTGATAAATTTAACAACCTCTCTGAACTTTTTGTCATGGCTATGAAAAACTCAAAAACTGGTTGCTTCTGAATAAACTGGGCATCTGACATACTATGTATATCTGCTGAGTTGGCACCGCTTTTGCCATGAAGAGAGACAGCAAAACCCTTTCTCCTCATCAATTTTAAAGCAATGATGATTTTAAAATATGCTCATTCCTGGGCCATGTGATAAATGGATTAAAATAGAAAGAAGTCTTACTGAGGTCCATCAGGCTTCACTTCAAGTATACTGCTAATTGTGAGCATCTTGCACAGATATTATTATAATTAGGCGAGCTGTCCATGACCTGACTACTGCTGTCACCATCATGCCAACATCCAAGTATGTGGCTAGATGCTCATTCCTTCATTGCATCAATCTGTACTGTTTACTTAGAAGTCCACGTTTCTGGGAGGCATTTGTGCAGCACATAAATTCATACATTTTCTGTGGGTTTCCCTGACAGTGAAGAAACTGTACAGTTCGTATAAGTTTCTAGATCAGGGAACACAAAAATTGAAAACTTAAAAATACAAAAACTGAAAAACACACTTAGGGCCTACATGAAAACTCCAACTATCTTCATCTCATGCAACTCGTTCATTGGTCAAGCAGCCTGCGGGCTTAGGCAATTGTTTTTTTTCCCAGTTAGAGACAACAAATATGACAGGCACTAATCTTTGCTTGAGACTTTGGATTCAATTAATGAGAAAAAAACAAAACTGAAAATGACCCATTTTCAGTAAAATCACGGAAGTCATATTTCACTGAAAACTAAACCAGATCTCCTTGGGCCTTTTACAGAACCCTTCCAACTTGAAAGCAATTTCAGCCAGGAATTTCTCCCAAACTGCACTGTTCTGATATCAACAGAGCAGGACAGACATGTACAAGACTTGAAACCTCAAGTATCTTACCTTCAACAGCCAAAGAATGAAGAGTAATGTTGTCATAGCAACGCACAGGTGCATTGATGTCAGCATGGCGATGAGATGGTTTCATGCATTGCAAACAGCAGACAGATGGTCATAAAAGAGGGAAGGAAAAAAATATGACAAGCAAATGAGGTTGCAGCTTAACACCCAAGACCAGGCAGTGCTAACACGCAATCCACAGCGTATGGACTTAAACCACAGCATGAATGTCCAAATAAAAATATCTGGAAATCAACCTGTACACGATAATGGCTACCTTCGTTTTGGAACAGAAGCGTTTTAAAAGTTAACTTCCTCTTTCAATAACACCCCTCTTACAACATCCTGCTTAAGGGGATGAAGTTAAAAGTAATAATATTACTGATGTTAGCATAAGTGCGAAAGTCTTTTTCTGCTCAAGGAACATTTCAGGAGTGTCCAGCTGCAATACCTTAAACAAGAGTTGTACAACTTGCTTTAGTGATTGAGTTCATGGTAAGTAAACTTTCTTTAACTATCTGAAGAAGGAAAAAACAAAAGCAGGAACAACAATCCATCAATTTAATTTTTTCTTGAGCAGCCTAACAATAACATATCTCAAATAATGTTGGAAGAGCATTCTTACACTGATTTGGGCATAGTTGCCAGGATATGATATTTGGTGACAAAAAATTCAGGATGAAGACAGAGACAAAAATGTCAATGGTCAGTTAATGAGCACTACAATTGAATCAAATTGAATTTGAAGTGATGACAAAGAATAAATTGATCATCAACTGGCTACAAAGGCTGCTTTTGAGTTTTCACGTGCAAAGAAAGTACATATAACCAATCACGCGGAATTATTATGTAGTATCAGTTGGTACATGATCAGTGGCATGTGTATGGGCTTTGCAAGTATGAGCAAGACAAGTTTGGGATGCACCAATAATGAAAACCCTATGGCAAGGAATAGCACAATTTAATTTTCACTGGAGAATTCATGCGCCCATAGCGCCTTCACATCGATGCTTGATGTTCAGCTGCAGCTAGATGGCATTCATGGTTTCGACCAGCCTCGCTGTCACCACTGAAGGGGTACTTGAGCAAAGGGTCCATAGACCCATCAGCTCATTGCAAATTAAACAGATAATTGAAGCAATACTAAGGATTCTTTGATTAATTGGGTCAACTTGCAACTTGCTTTGAAAAACCTTACACAACCGTTTTATATTTCAGCATTCAGCTCAACCTTCAGTTACCTGTATAAAGGGGAACTGCAGAAAGTAAAACCAAATGCAAGGAAAACTAGAAACTGTGAGTAATGCATACTTTTCACTGAAAGATGCATACACGTACACGTAAATTCGACCTTCAAACCTTGAAGCCTGTAACCTCACATCCCGAAGTAATACCAAGCTTGAGTGCAAGCAATACACACAATTTGTTGAAAAGCACACACAAACCTAACTTCACAGTACGCATTGGTACCCCTAACTTCAGAGTGGGCACTGATACCCCTAACTTCTGCATAGGCATTCATACCCCTAGCTTCAGAGTGGGCACTAGTATCCCTACATGTAACTTCAGAGTAGGCATTGGAACCCCTAGCTTCAGAGTGGGCACTAGTACCCCTACATGTAACTTCAGAGTAGGCATTGGAACCCCTAACTTCGGAGTGGGCACTAGTACCCCTACATGTAACTTCAGAGTAGGCATTGGAACCCCTAACTTCAGAGTGGGCACTAGTACCCCTACATGTAACTTCAGAGTAGGCATTGGAACCCCTAACTTCGGAGTGGGCACTAGTACCCCTACATGTAACTTTAGAGTAGGTATTGGAACCCCTAACTTCAGAGTGGGCACTAGTACCCCTACATGTAACTTCAGAGTAGGCATTGGAACCCCTAACTTCAGAGTGGGCACTAGTACCCCTACATGTAACTTCAGAGTAGGCATTAGTACCCCTAACTTCAGAGTGGGCACTGGTACCCCTAAACTTCTGCGTAGGCATTCATACCCCTAACTTCAGAGTGGGCACTGGTACCCCTACATGTAACTTCAAAGTAGACATTGGAACTCCTAACTTCAGAGTGGGCACTGGTACCCCTAACTTCTGCGTAGGCATTCATACCCCTAACCTCAGAGTGGGCACTGGTACCCCTACATGTAACTTCAGAGTAGGTATTGGAACCACTAACTTCAGAATAGGTTACTAATGCTGTAATCACCTTTTGCAAAGGGGGTGGGTCAAACATGGAGATCAATTGCCCAGGTAGGTTAAGCAATGAACCAATATTTACTAAACTGCAAGGTGCTATTAAAAAAATTAAGAGTGTTTGACTGAATTCCATAATATGAGCTTGGAGGCCATTTTCTATGTCATTTTCTTCTTGAGTTGCATTAGAAAGAGTAAGCTGAGCTTAGACAAGCTTGGATGTATCATTCAGTTTAGCATCCTGATGGATGTGGAAACAATGTTGGTGAGAAATGTTGGGGGTGCTTGCTGATTTCTATTGTAAGAGATTCTTTGAAAAAGTGGCTCTTCATGTATTTGAAATTTGTTTTGTAATATTAGATCATAACTTAGGGATTTTTAAGAGGGTTAGTCACACCACGCCAATGACCAGAATTTGCCCTTGCCACCCTAGTAATGTCTCCTGATAGTGGTTACCGGATAAGTTCATACAGATCCATAACAATGCCCATTTCTAAAGGCACAAATCTATTACTTTAAAACCTGTTACCTATACATCACTGCATCAAATCACTTGGAAAACAGGTCGGCAACAGTGCAGGTACCCAAAGAAAAAACCATTGAACTATAAGGTAACAATGTGACAATATCTGCTGGCTTTCTAATTAAAGGAATCTCGTGCTGCAGTAATCTACTGCATGAGAGTGATGCATTTGGTCCACTCAATAGCAAGTCAACTGCTTTAAAGTGAGCAACTTGCAGACAAGGTGCCAGCCAGTCTATTGAGTGCAATATGCTGACAGTTACAGGGATACAGTTACTATAAATTAGTTAATATTAAGTCAGCAGATAGGAGAATATGTCAACTGTAACTTTATCAGTAAAGGAATATCTTCGTGTCCTAGCTGCACTTCGCACAGGGGAAATAAACCAATACTTAAAACGCATTGATTTCTGCCCTGCAGAGCCACACAGTCCATAAATACATTAGTGGAATATATCAAATACACAAATAGCCTGAATTTAACACTCCGTCAACCTTCTCCAGGAATGTTATATCCCAACAAATACATACAGACATGTGGGAATAGCTGTGTATTATGTTCAGTGGGTCTAACACTCAATTGGAGTAAGCCCACAGCAGCCAAAGCTTTGACTTTTGGGGTCTTGACCTAAACATGTATGAAACTAAAGACAGTATGAATTAAGACTCTCAGCTTAAATAAGACAGCCCTTAGCTACTTGGTAATCACAGCCATGTACATGTACATATGTGACCCGCTCTGCAAAACAAGGTAAGAAGTCGCGCATTTCGCTTGTCAACTTGTTTGTTTCTGAGAATCTTTCCTCATCTTAAAAAAAGCTGTGTATACCAAGTTTGTAACGACCACTTTCTAGTGGCTTCACACTGCGATTGAGTCTTGAGACGACATCATTGCTGCACTCCACTGTCCATGACGGCGCAAGTACTGCTAACAGACAGACAAGATCTTCCATCACGACTAGTACTATTCATACAACTACGAACTGCAATAGTTTTCAGTATTCACGGATGATTTGAAGAAAAAGATGGCATCTGAAACTACGTGAGATATGACGAAACATATTTACAGTGCGTAAGTACAGGAGTATGCATGTTCGAGTTTCGCGCGTAATGGCTGCCATTTTCATTTAACCTTTACCCTGAAGTTGCAGCGCTTCATCGATGCTGTGCAGGATCATGATCCAGTGTAAATGCAGCACAGATCTGATCCCCCTCGCTTGGTTGCTATTGCGGGATTAGATCCTCCTTTGCAGGATCAAGTGTAAACATGGTGTCATACTCAAGCACTCAACCCTAAGGTGAACTGGTCCCAAGGCAGCTCCATTCTTACTCAGTAAAGTTGCCTTCATTCTATGAAGTGTGCATGTATACAGCAGTTCAACATGAGTACAACTTCTCACTGCAGATTTTCTGCTCACTTACCCACCTACTGAAATTGGGATCAATCAGTTAAATACGCAGGCTTGAACTATATTGGAGGTTGAGTATGTGTGGATCAAGCCATCAAGTGGCCAGGGCCATAGCTGGGCAATGTAGCAAATATCACTCCCGGACATTGTCTCATGAGTGTAAAAGAGCAATACATGTGTAATGCAGTGAGAACTGTTGCATGTCTAATTTTGTATCTTGGAAATATGACCTTGTAGTCACCATAAAGTCCCAATTTGTAAAGTACTATGGTTGTGGTAGTGTCATTGTAAAAAGTTGGTATTATCAGCCAATCCTTGCCTGAGTGGGAAAAGTTTGTTGTGGAATGATACCCAATGTGAGTGGCTGAATGGTCTAAGCAAATATGGTGAAGGTAGTGAAGCATCACTCTCTAGACCCAGAGCACTGATACCTGACCAAAACTGGTTGGTGCCTCTACCTTCCTTTTATTTTATAACCCCAAAACTTTGGCAAATATACTGAAATAAAAAACTCTCTGGAAACAAACTTCAATTTTGAGCCATTCAGCTACCATTAAAATTAAACAAAACATTGCCTCCTTCTTGTATCCAACGAATGCCTTCAAAATACCTTCTCCTAGGCATATATCACATAGAGTGGCACTGCAGCACAATAAACATATGAAGAACACTGCATTGGAACTGCACAATGATGCAAGGCTTTACATATCTGCTTCAGACTTTGAATGGCACTAGAGTTTTATACAGGTTCACTCTACATGTACACGTATCTACTTAACTGTGTGGGAAACAGGTACCCAATTAAAAAACACACACACCTCTACTACATGAAATGACCCCTGCACACACACCTCTACTTCATGAAATGACCCCTGCACACACACCTCTACTACATGAAATGACCCCTGCACACACACCTCTACTACATGAAATGACCCCTGCACACGCACCTCTACTACATGAAATGACCCCTGCACACACACCTCTACTACATGAAATGACCCCTGCACACACACCTCTACTACATGAAATGACCCCTGCACACAAACCTCTACTACATGAAATGACCCCTGCACACACCCCAAGTGTGTATTTGCAAGCAACTGGGGACCCCCTATTGTTCCTCTTTTGTTTGTACTCTAAATGACCCCCCCACACACACCTCCATCCCACAGCCTCCCATGATGCTGTCCCTCCCTTAATGGTAACATCAAATTTGATTCATGAAATACGACATCTAGTGTTCATATACATGTACATGTACCAATCTCTTTAAGGTTTCATCTCAACTGCAAAGAATCATACATATTAATGCACAAATGAAGCCAGCACAGAGCTAAATATGCTTCTTTAAAACCAGAGACTTTTTACATGGAAAAATTTTGCCCTGTCAAGCACAAATGTCTGTGCCAGTCCAACAATGATGATAAACATTCAGGCATATGCTTACAGACAGAATTCACAATACAGCACTGCAAAGAAAATTGTTAACAGTGTTTTCTTAAACCACATGTGAAATTTGAAATTTCTGGACAAGAAATGGTCATCCTAGCGAAAGAACAAAAATTCCAATTTTCAAAAACGTTTGTACACATTTCCATTTCATTCCAAAGAAATAAAATCAGGGGCTGGGGACCAGGCCAGGGCATGGGCTAGGGTACAGATTGGCACAAGGAATGTGGGTAGTATGTGGCAATGGAGGCAGGAATAGGATTGAAGCTAACAAAGAAAGCTACAGTAGAACTGGAGAATCATAATTTCTATGAAGCACCGGTACCTGGCCAAACAGATCACCCAACGTCTTAGAGGCCCTCACGACAGCAAAAGTACAGGTGAAGGAAAGCTGATGGAAGGAGATGGAATAATACCGCCTTAAGCATGGTACATTGTGTGGGTTGGGCAGCGACCAATCCATACACTCATATAGGCTGGTTTTTCCCACCCCCAGAATCAAGCAAGCCATTAGCTACAGTGCCAATCCACTTGATTGAGGTTATCAAGTGCCTGTGTATGTTTAGCCTAGTTTATCTTGTCACAATAATTCCTGATATCTCCAGGGTGTTGGGTGTTAATGCACACTACCATAACAACCTCCCATGAAATCAATAGAACTTGCCACTCCATCTCCTTCTTATATTACACAAATGGAACATAAGCCTCTGGGTGTTTGTTGATATATATTCCACTTCCCTCTGGATATTTAAAGGAATTACTTGATTGTTTTTTAAGTCCAGTAACCAGACAAACCTTTTATGTTATATGTTGACAGGTATGCTCTCTACTCTGGATATCTCGGTCTGTCAATATACATGTAAGTTGTATCTCAAGGCACATCCGTTAGAAGTGATGGAGCCTGTCAACAACTGATAGCATGTGGAATGGTATCTCAAGACTTTGGTTTATTGATGAAGGTACATGTACAGCTGTAAATGTATCATTTTAGTCATTATTTCATGATAGTGAATCTAAACTTATTGAAGCAGGGGACATTTTTGTAAGGTTTTGTTCCCTATCACATTATGATGGAGGGAGGATATGTTACAGGACTTTAAATGACTAAAAACTGCCAAATGTTCAATTCATTGTCACTATCTGTGGTTTCAACAGAACCAACAGCTTTAAGACAGAACATTCCTCTTCATTAACTTCAAAATAGTGGGCATTACAGCTACGAAAGTGTAGATGAATTGTGGCTGCAGTACACACAAATTCATTTTCATTTTCAAAACATGACAGTTGTCTAGTAAAAAGACAAAGTATTTTTTATAAATTCACAACAAATAGATTGAATATTTCTCCAAGCCACAGGGCATATAATGTGACTGACTGTTTACTCTGTCCATCAGTGCAGGTAGGTTTGTTTACTTGATATATCAATGCTATATAAACTTGAAGGCAGCACTTGGCAAAGGTTGAGCAAGTTGTGAAAGGAGGTGAGTGACAGGTGTAATGGGCAATAGGGGAGGGTGGCAATGGCCTATCCATTACAACACTTAGCACCTCATTACTGTCTGTCAGGGCCAATCTTTGCTAGACTACAAACACTCCACATTCCCTACTGCCATCAGGAATGCCCTCAGACTGTGTTCAACCCCACATCCAACTTGTGTTGTCTCAAAGTGTTCCGCAGAAATTCTCTCATACATTACATGTAATCAAATTGGCAGTTCTTGAGAAATGTCCCCGTTTTCACTGACACTATACAGCGTAAGTGAGAACATGCAAATTCAAACACTATGTAATGAATGAGCAAAATGAACCAAAACCCATGTCTCTGAATGGACTAAAAACTCTGATGGTGAATCATGCATTGATGTGTTCATACTGGAAGCCAGTTTCAATGGAATTGAACGGACAAATTTTAAAAGAAGAGAACATTTTAGTAGATATTTTAATTTCAGGATTTATTGGGGAATTTGAATGGGCAATGTTCTTTATTACCATACTTGGCAATGAATAAAACCAAACTCAGAATATCAGAAATTATTTTTTGTTCTATGGTTTTAAACAACTGAATTAGGTTCTGTTTGTATCAAACAATACTGTTACTTTCAGAAAAACCATATCTACAGGTGTTGCTGAATAAAGTGCAAAGAACTTTGAAGGCAACAAGAAAGAAAACACTCGGTACACTGTTGACAGGCTCCTTGAAGATGAATTAATTAGCACTGATCTGTGGCTAAATAGCCCCTTCAAGAGGAGATGTGACATCAACAGGATGTCCACAGTAGCTTCTCAATTACACTCACCAAGGCCTCAAGATCCTGTGTCTGCATGCACAAGTAGTCTCTGTCTCCAGCAGTACTCGTGTAGGTTACGCATGTAGGCAAACCCACTAGCCAGACTGGACTCAACTCAAGTCCCAAACCCATAGTTTTTGTTTTAATGTTGAGCAGAGTGTGAAAACAGAGCTGGACATAGGAACTGAGCTATCACATGACAAAGACAAGCAAACAGTTTGTCCACCATTAAAGTCACACTTCCCTCAGGGGTGCAAGGTACCCAAATGCCATTCTGATTTGCTTGGATTATCACTCAGCTGTGGTGGCAGAAAATTCCCAGACAAAGAGCGACACAAAAGCTTTTACAGTTTTTAAATCAATCTGTATGAATTTTTGTTAAGCATTTGTAGTGTACATTCACTTTAATTCAGGGTACGTAATATTCTCCAAATGTTTACACTTGCACATGGGTGTACATGTATTATCATCAGGCAAACTTGAATTCTCAATTCTGACTGGTCAATCCATGGTAACAAGCAATGTGATATATAACCGTATTGCACAATTCATATCAAATCCCGCATAATACGCTGTTCTAACTTGATGAATTATGCTGAAAGCAAAACGAACAACTGGAAAATTTATTTTAAATTCAAAGGTTGTGAGTTTGCGTGCATAGGCCCTGATAACATTTTTTACTGCACATCAAGTTTGCTTGAAGATAAATTTGTTACCACGCTCGTGCTCATGGAACACAGAATAATGTAGTGCATCTGTGTCCAGTATACCATCAGGCCTTCTGCAGACACACCACATTATTCTGTGTTCCACTTGCACTTGTGTGTTTGTAAGAGAGTCAATTTTTTATATTTCTTGATAATTCAAGGAACTGTAAAGAAATGTAGTTGTGCACGTTGATTTCCATGTCCAGTGACCTCTACATTCTAAGCTATGTATGTCAGGCTCAGGTATCATGTTTGCATCAGGTGTCTGTTTACTTCAAAGTTGTTTAGATTTCCCTTGCTTCAATATGCAAGTGTAGATTCTGCTTTGGGGCTTCCGGTGAAGCAAAGATCAACCAACATAACATTCCAAAGGCCATTTTGCAAATCATTTTTGAATCATTCAGAAGGAAGGCAAGAGAGAAATATTGTGTAGAGTGGAAGCACTCCAACCAACTGCCTTCAGTGCCTTCCCCCACCCTCCCCCTAACCCTACCCCTGATCCCTCCCCCAGAAAATCAAGTGACTGATAAAGAGAGGACGAAAAAGGTAACATTTTATCACAAAGAAAAAATGAGACTCCAACTCAAATATGTTTCTGTGCATTGAATGTGACTTAGTTAAGAATAGATCCCCGGAAAAATGTTTCCTTCTTTTCCCTTCACCCCCTCTCCAATTTATTAGAAATTCTGGCACCACTGAAAGCCAAATTCAAAAGAGCAATTTTGAAAATGGGTTGTGGTTCTTACCAAACACCGGAACACTTCACCAAACTTTCATTAAAACTGAAATGACAAATCATCATTACAAACCATCATGCAAAAGGCAAGCTATGTCAGAATACCAGGGTGACCTTTATTTCAATGAGATTAATCCAAATTGTTAATATCTGGACTGCAAGGCTGCCTGTGATTGGCTAGTTCGATGCGACTTGAGACAAGGAGTGTCTTGGTGTGGATTGGATGGGAGATTGTCACATTACCAAGGATAAATGTCTGACGGCAACTCCAGTCCTGATACTTCCTCCTTGGGTTCCATAGACAGGTGTCATGTCATTAGATATCATGTGTTTGCTTCCTGTCACCCTATACAATATCAATCATTCTGCTCTACAGTCATCTGTACCAGTATCTCCATTTTGTGTCCCCAAAAGATACAAGGGCATTAATCTTATAAAGCTATAAAGAAGTTAATTTTCTACAACTGTTTTGAAAAAGATGGCCACAAGCATTAACAAATTTCGTTTTTAAAGGAACAAGGGACATCTCAACAGCAGCTTCTTATAGCAACAAAGAAACGGTTAATGACCAGCAAAAATGTTGATTTAGAAGCAAAATATGTTGATTCAAAAAATAATTAAAAAATCAAACAAGTTTGAGACCAAAGAATCCAACTGATATCAATTTAATGTACATATAAATAATTTTTTATAAATGTCAACTGAGACACTGAAAAAGCCACTGGCATTGAATGGTTGGGCAATTCCTTTTTCAAATTTTTCCATCACAAATTCAAGGCTAAAATTGAAATCTAAGGTACTAGCTGCCAGCCATCAAGAACATGCCAAAAAGTGAGTAAGGAGAGATCTTTAAGGACTAATCAAGCAAACAGTCACTTTGTGAGTACATGCACAAGAATGGCAAGCAGGCATTAACGACAATACAAATGATGAGGCTTGTCCGATCCCAGAGAGCCAGCTACTTGAGCAAATCCATCTTGCTCTTCCGGCAAGGCGGTATGCCTCCTCCTTAATCAACACCTTGTAAGGATAGATTCAAGGTGGTATACACGCACCGGCCAGCACCGAAATTCAAAGTAGGGTCAGTGCAAAGCTATTTATTGACCTGTTACAAGCAAAGCACTCTTACAAATCAATGTACCATCCACTTTATCACACTTGCCTCTCTGTCCATCTCACATTTACCCTACAGTGTGGCTGCATTAAAGTGCAGAGCAGCACGTGCTCTGGCAAATGAGACGGGTTCCCTGGCTAAGTACTTGTAGCCTACATGCCTGTACGCATGCTAGCTGGCTGATTTGACCCCTAACTTCCCTGTACACAAGCACTTCCTGACTTTTTAGCGGAGATCGTCTCTCCGAGGATGCACCAAATGCACTTCTAAATATAGCCAAACAAGTACTTGACAGGTGCTGGATTTCGCTGGTCGGTATTGGGGACACAGGTTGGGTCGGCAGTGTCCTGCCACTCAGGTAAGGTAGTCAGCACGGCCACAGTGACCCGATAGCTACTGGCAACTACTCAACAACACATCAACGCAATGCCAGGAGCAGCATCTTCATAAATATGCCACTCTACTGTCCTCCCTACTGCCTGCTTGGCCCACATTCACCTGCCTGACCTGCTCTCACACCTTGCCTCTTGCTCAAACATCCTCAACAACAACTAAAGTTACCTACAATTGTTCCAAAAGAAATGTGTGTTGATGAAAAACAGAATTGATAAAAAAGAAACAGTTCCAACCACTATATGCTTTGTTACATTCATACAACATAAATCAAAATTTAACATCATGCACAATATTACATTGGCTAAAGTAAACACTAACATAACGTAATTGTGATCTGTATTACACAGTCTATCTGTGTAACAAGGTAACGAGAAAATAGACAAAATGAGTGGTACTAAGTGAGAGGATCATCATTGCATTACCCATTATGCCAACGCACGTGTTTGGATAGGCCTTCTCTAGCAACTCATTGCAGACAGTCAGTAAAGTTAAGCCTGATCCAACTTTCCTGACTATCTGCATCAATGCTTGCATTAGTCACGATAAAGTGTTCCCATTATTGTATATCATCAGGAACTGATTGGCCGTGATGCTCTCTGCATCAAGATTGAAACCAGGCTTTAAAGAAAAAAATCCATTAGTAATTTTATACAAATAAACTAACCGAATTCTGTGTGTGTTTAATGACCATTTTTCCAGAAACAGAACTGCTTCATTTCATTTTTTAAGAAATAGGAAAGAACAAAAGGGGGAAAAGCAGAAAGATGTTTACAATCCATTTATATCCATCTTTTCAGCAGGTCATATCTATTGAGTCAAGCTTCAACACTGGATGATTCGGATCAATATGAGTATCATAAAGTAATGCATCTAGGGCTTTTATTCATCTACATCTATCAATGCTGTGAACAGTTTTGAAAGACATGTCATTGCTCCCCTACCACAAACTAAAGCACACATTGTCCATAAATTGTTACCTATCCACTTAAAGTCTTTCCTGTAAATACATTAATTTTCACCAAATCTCAGCCACAAATAGTAACATTAGGACATTTCCAGCAGATGAGCAATATGATTACTTGTCTTCATCCCATTTTCATTTGAAAAGAAATCCCAAAGTAATTATTACAACTTTTACTCAAGACTTGTTATGTACACTATTAAACCTTGTGATTGGAAGCCTATACATTTGCAAACAGGGGGTTAAAATAAACTGCACAAAAGCCTTGCTTTTGAATCACAGTTCATATTATCCAAAGAAGAAACTGAGGAAATGAACAGAACAGGCCTGTACATGTACTAATAACCCAGGTACATGAACTTCTGTGAAAAAAGTGCCAGGAAATCTAAATATTCCTTATGCTACCTACAACCCCTCCTCTCCATTGGAAAAGAACCAAAAAAGGACATACATGTTCAACTAAATGTTAACTACATAGATAATGGCTAGTTGCAACCTGAAAACTTAAATTCCCACATTTCCAACATAAAGTGTTAATGATACCAAAATAGCAAAAGTATACATGTACATGAAGGCAGGTTAAAACTTGAAGTTTTTATGACAATAAAACGACATGGAATGAAAAAGTGTGACAGGGTATATGATGAACACAACACATGAACCTAGAGTGCATGCATGCACCTTGTTAATTATGCTCTTGAACACCTGTGTTTTCATTCAGTTTATGACAAGTAGTAACAGTTGCTCTTGCTACCGATGCACATATCTCTGTTCATCCCAAATCCACACCTGCCCATGAATATCTGTCAGAACTTTATGCTTGTGCTGTGATATCAAATTCATGATAAGAGCCAAGGTGCAATAAATGTTGAAACTGGATAGGAAAGTGTGGCAGTCACCTGTGTAAAGACAACTGACAAGCCACCTTGGTGGCAAGTACTGCCTCTCTGGGGGGAATTTTGTGACAGTTTTCTGGAGAAGGTGCAGAACATTTGGGTGTTCTACATGCATGCACATTGTAGCACACACTAACTTCATGCCCACAGGATATCTACACAGTGTACCTGGGCGCTACCTCTGCATGTTCATAAATAACTTGCAAAAATAGTGGTTTCCTAGACTGGCTTGGCCATGTATACCAGGTCATTGTGCAGCTTAGCCAGCCCCGTCCAGCCCTGGGCTATTTTAAGGATATTGGTAGGACTGTATTGAGCAGCAAATCGACAACAATTAGTTCCACATGGACTGTGCTGAATGCACCAGCCTGCAATGGCATTTCCCTGTTAGCGTTCATCCAAATTACACACAACAATTTAGCTCCTTTACAAATCGTAAAATTATTCCAGAAAAGAAAATGTGCTGAATAGAGCTGACTAGTTTGTTTATATAAGCCTTCAGCCATTACTAGCACCCCACACAATGCAATCCTAATCCATCACACATCACTCCATCATTCTACAATCCAATTATAACAAGACTCTCCACGACAATTCCCATATTAATCATTCAAAGAATTCTGGGGAAAAATACACAATTGAGATCCAATCTGAGAAGAAAATATGAGAGGATGTATTGAGCTGAGTATTGGAGACGTGTGAGCAGACACTCGTAAGCTGCTGAAGTAGGAAGCACTTGAGCGGTCACCGTTATACCAGCCCCTAAACAGACAAACACCACCGAAAAAGTGCAAGGCACTGCACTTACCAATGAACCGTCTGAAGAAAGACAGCTGCATGCACATGTATGCATGATGAACATGTATTTATAGGTTTGTCATGGTGCGAGCAGAAAGATCATAAAGACATTTGAAAACTGGAGCTTCTTTTGCTTGATCAGCCACAATCTTTATTAAAATTAATTTGTCTATCTTAAAATACCTGTACTGTCTTGTTTGTATATATTTTGCACCTTCAAATACAGGTCAACTCCCTCAACATCTCAGACAGAAGATTAAAATTATTTTAACATTTGGCCTGGGACAAAGATTTCAAGTTCATTGTTAGTTGGTCACCTGCTTCTTATTGGTCATATACTGTGCATTCAGATGCCCTCAATAGGAATCTGAACTGCATGTACCTTAATATTACCTAAAGGTTGAGTTGGAAGACAGTGTGTTGAAGCACAGTGCCTTGCTCAAGAAAGGGTAGTCACAAAATAAGGACACAGGCAAGGTAAAATCAAACCACATGAGGCACTAGCTGAACATGGAAATATCATGTGGAAAAAATCTCTGCAGCAGAGAGTGAAATTATGGTATGTCTTCAGTTTTACATTTGAATAATTGATCATAGTACGCTAGCATTACATGTAACTGCCATGAATATTAACTTTTATCTCTTAAATTGAAAATATGTGTACACGTACACTACCAGTACGGGCTCACAAACTGGGGGGGGTCACTACTATGTTGAAAGGTCAGTCAAAATTTGTAAAATACTTGTGCATTTTATATATATTTCATTCATTTTCTGGTATGCAAGATATGGATGAACAATGAGATGTCAATCAACAATCAGTACTTCCTAAGAGGATATCAACAGATTACTGACAAAGTTTATTCATGAGATAGCTTCTTATAATCTTTCATAGATTTTTTTTATCTTTTCATCCACTAATGTTACCCACTGCTTCCATACACCTTCATAAACAAAAGAGTTCATGTCAATGACAGCCAAAATGACATACAAGCAACAGGGCAAGTAATGAAGTAATGGTCACCATGAATATTCATATTTGAAACGATCTTGGTCAGTTCAGTAACCAGGCTCATCTTGAACGTGTGAACACATATTCTGTATCATGCAGTTCATTACTACATGTACCCATTGCCCCATAGAGTGTGACCGATTGGCAGGCTTGCTTGGTAGGACAAGTATTGCAAAATATGCCAAGATAAAATTTCCACCAGGATAGCAACATAAACCAGCATGCACACACACATGGGTGAGGGCTCAGGTAAATGGAAAAGGATGGGAAGTCTGGCCGCTCTGGTTATCTACCAGTTCAACCATTAAACTCCTACCATACCAAATCCAGGATGATCCAACACAATGCAAACAATGTAGATGCCTAATCTTATGAGACAACAATGTCAAGTGGTAAACCAACACTCAAGTGTTTACTCACACAGGCACTGATAACTAGGTTTATTCAACAAACACTTTGAATGTAGATAAAGCATGGACTCCAGTCATGTGCAAACCATTCTTCTCATCAGAAACTACACATCTTGCTACTATGGACACATTGGAAGGGCATAATAGTTCAGATCTTAGTACTGTACAGTTCTTCTACTAAACAATGCAGGAAACACACACAGTGTGAGGTCATTCAAATGAAACATTTAAGCCCAACAAATTCCAAACAAGTTTTTACAACTGTCATGGTCCTGTTGCATACAAAGCAATATCTCTATCTGACCTACATGATTGTCAGTTTTTGCCCCATTTGAAAGAGACTTTGCTTCCAATACAGGAAAATCAAATGAGTGATGATAGCAACATTACAAAACATACAAACCAGTAAATTATGGGTAAACAATCTTTATTCACAGAGTCAGAAAAGCCAGGAATTTCCTGGGATTCCTTGGACACTGAATCCATGTTTGTAGTCTTAATAGAATCGTAATGTACACCATAATCCACTAGACATAGGATTGCAGCTTTGTTAATGGGATTTAACTTTTAACAATGTAAACATTATTCAATTAAATTGCAAACAAGCACTGTTACTCTTTAGTCTTCTTTTTCCCTGTCAACCATGGAAAACTTCTTTTCCTGTCAAAGTACCAATAAAAGATTGTCAAACTATTGGACAAGAGATGAGGGAACAAACTTACTCCAAGTTAAAGTGTAATTTGCTCTTGATAAACAGAGTGTTGGCAATCTCATCAGGTGTGTTGGCTTTGCACTTGACTGAGTCCCACCCCTATGCATACATCCTACTTGTTCAATCCAAGCATTGACTGTACTCAGCTGCCCCTTCATCTATTAGCACACTGCAGCAAGTACACACCACAATCACCGTGTGAATGTGTCTAATTCACCCTGTGCACACAGATCATTCCTGGCTGAAATCTTGAGTAAACCAGGGAGGTATAAGGACACATCCTCCATGTGTAAACCCTTCACTGCTTTGAGCCAGATGGGCCATTTCCCCCTGCAGAAAATTCATTCATCATTCATCATACCAATCTCCTGAAACAATATTGACCATAGCACAAAATGAAGAAAAATACTGCATGTCTTTTACTTTTAAAAAAATTAATACGGTAATTCTGTTTGTAAAAAATGGTCAAACAACATTCCTCTTGGCACAAAAAGTATTCTTGGACTTGATTTGTCAAATGAGAACTACTGGAATACTTATAAAATTCAAAAGCCAAAGAATAAGAAAAACAACCTCAAGAAACGACTTCACTATCATCTTCAATCTACCACCCTTTTTTCAATCTTTGCAGCTGCATCATTTGTATCCAAAGTAGCAACAAAAGGGGCAAGTTTCCGAACTTCTGCACTTGCACATTTTCCATTAATATAAATAATCCAGTAGTCTTTCAAAAGAATGGAGGCTGGGAAAGCATGTGTAATTTACGATATTGGTCACTAAAAGGATTTGGGGTTGGGATATTTTATTGCTAGTGCACTCTGGTTACCAGTCGCTGCATTCAACTTGGGATTAGCTGAGTCATCAAGTAATCTGTAACCTGAGAAAAGTGCACGTACATTGAACATTTATTCCAGTTCAGTCAATCTAATAAAGACATTTACAAGTTTTGACTTTTTCTCTTCGGGCCTTAAGGGACAAGTCACTCACTACTTACGGTCAATTATTTTCCATCTTGTCAACAGAGGATAGAACACAATTTACAAACTTCTTGCACTTAGTTTAGCAGTTTAGAGAAAGTCTTACACTGTAACAAACAAATTTAACACAAATGATATTCAGTTCACATTTTGTCTTTGTCAAACATCATGTACAGACTTGAAGCTTCATGATTCTGTAATCGCAAGGTTATTGAGTGGAAACTTTGTTCAATCCAATGTTATCAGTATATATCGACTACAGGGCACAAGGAGAAACAAGAAACAGGTTTTCACACTTCAGCCATTTTGCCCAACCTTGCATGAATGCACCAATTGAAGAGTTCAATGCCAACACTCAGTTAAAGATGATGATGACACACACACTTGTATTTGAACTGCCAAAGAATGTGTCTAAGCACAATCAAGGAAATAACTCAGTGAACCCTTCTACTTCTTCAACTGTCAAATTCTGTCAAAAAGTCCATTCACTTGCTCAGGATGATTCAAGTGAGTCCCCACACTTTGTCCTTGATCAGACTACCTAATCTGGCTGGATGCAAGAAAAAAGTACACTGAGCTCGCTCATTGTCAATCCTACAACCCCGTCTGTGGAGGCTACTTATGACTACATGTCCATAGAAATGATTAACCTGGACAATGGACACTTGAGGCGAGTGGTTTCTTGGTTTCTTTCTGCTTAATAGGAAGCATAGAGGATGCTAATACACTAGCTAGGATGCTTAGGTCTGCATGGTGAGTGGTATAATCATCAATAGGTGGGATGGGCAGCAGTACTGTAATCCTATTACAGAGACAGCCATCACCTGCAATTTAATTGCTAGGGATGTTAGCTGGCAGCCCACCCCTTAATACTGGAATGCATAAATGCCAAACTTCATTGATGCCCCCCCCCGTCCATGGCTTTGTAGAGCAGACATCAGCAAGTACCTGCACGCACACGTACTGTTACTTTGCTTGCACCTTGGCTGTGCCTTGGCGGTGCTGTAGAGCCGAGATTGTCATGCACGGCTTTGCACGGCAGTGAAACGCAGCCATTGGAATGATTTCATTTAGCGCTTGACAACCCCCATCATGCAATTCCCCCCTTGTAGATCTGAGTAACTGGAGTGTTTATCAAGCCAGAATCTACTAACATTTGGATTGGATATCAGTTGAGGTAAACTTAGTGACAACCTGGCATGCCGGGGCAGTCAGGCACTACTCAGGCAACATCCAGCATTTTTACATCAATATTTTGGTCAATGTAATATGTATATCCATCTGAAAGTGGTAGGTACCCAAACTGAGTGAAGTATTCCCTCAAGAATTCCATGTACATCTGGCTATCATCACACAATAATCTGTCAAGTAAAGATGTGATAACTTGTCAGCAAACTAAAGGGAGAAATTTTACTCAACAGCAAAAAAAAGTAAAAGAATAACAACGGACATCTTTACTATGCATTACACATTTAAGAAATATACCGGTATCACTTCAAAGAAGTGATTAAAATATACACAAATCTAAATCAAGAAAAAGCTATCGTTAAGTATTAATTTGTTTGCTGCAATGCAACGGATTTACTGGATTCATCCCACTATAACAATAGAACTAGGAACATGCAATAACAAACAGTTCTCTATGAAAGGGCCCCCATAAAGAACAGTTCATTGATAACTGATGTCGCTACCCTGGTAAAATAAAAGGAAAATAAAGAAATAGTCTTTACTTGTGATTGGCACAGGATATGTCATTCTTATAACCTGAAACGTAAGTACATATAGTAGCAATTTGTAAAATTGGATTCCCATTTCAACTTTCAATTGCTCAAAAGGATGGGTGTCAGACAAGGCAACAAACATACTTTTTGCACCATTTTGCATGACGGTAATAGTAAAGGTGTACATGCACTTCACCATGCAAAGTACCCTCACAAACATCATGAAATTTACATCCACATGACCAATCTCAGTGATCGCAGAGATTTCACTTCTATGTGAAATTCTGGAGGTCTTGATTTGTGCAAAAAATACACAGGACCCATGCGATTTGGTGACAGGGACGCACTTTCATAAGACATGATATCCCTGCATTTAAGACATCAATGTGATTTAATTTCACAGGACCAGTATTTCCAGTGCTTGTGTGAAAGAGCCTTTAATAATTTTCATTGGAATGAGTACAAGTTCACAATGCCCACATATGAATGTCACGTGAACTGCAGCAATGACATCCAAGTGGCTGCTATACATGTACACTCAAGTACAGTATCTCTTTGACCTAGGGAAATGCTTGCACATTTAAAGACCTACATGTACATGTACCAGTTTCGTGATGTAAGAGACTTCCCTCACGATAACCTCCTGAAGCCCTACGGATTCATAATGATGCAGTCAAAATCTGAACTGGACTTGGACAAACCTAGGCCAGAATGGGGAAAAAATGAATCAGTTCCAAAGTTACTTCTATGATTTTACTTTCAAGCAACAAGAATCAATGCAAGGAAGCACTTGACAATTCTAAACCAACTCTGCCACAAGTTCAAAGATCAAGTACTGGTAACTGCATGTAGAAAAATGGTTTTTGTACATTTAACAATTTAAAATGCATCACAGAATAAGCAGACTGATGATTGTCAGTAACACTACAATGCTGGGGTGAATTTTAATTGATCAGTAAATCATGTTTCAGATACCAAATTCAGCAATTACACATAGGGCCTACTTCTTAACAACCCTGCAAAAGTGGCTCACTTCAATACTTTATAATCGGGTGTTTTTTATTAAAAAGTTGTCACCATTTGCCCTTCATTTTGAACCTGCATGTACCTGTAGGCCTATGTAATTCTGAGCACAGTGGCAACTCCTAAACAGTCTTGGCAAAACCAATCACTTGTCGATCACTACATTGCAAATTTTGTTCTGCAGATAGTTGTTTTTGCAGGTTCTGTATCACAGCAAAAAATGTTTTTCAAGTCTGAGTAAGAAGACTGTCGCATGAGGCATACAAGGTTCATGTCCATAAACCACAAACTATTAATCCAATTGTTCCACTGCTTCTAACCAGCCCAGCAACTAAATGTTAAACAAACACACTCTTTATTGCCTCAAAGCTCCTTCATTAAGGATGGAGCAAGTAAACCAATCAGTACAGGCAGATTGTCCAGCAAAGTTTCATGTCAATTCTTGAGTACAAGCAGACTGCAAGGGCAGATAAGGGGTGGCTAACCGACCTTTCCCCATGACCAATGTTAACTATTAATAAAGAAAAAAGTGAGGGAAAAATCTTCAATTTCATTCCAGGAATCTCAAATTAATGTTTAAGGACTTTGATCGCTCTGTGTTGACTTCAACAGCTTAGTCACCCACTAGAAAAAATCCCAGATCAGCCATCATGTTGAATTTGATCATTTAAAGGCATCTCAAAATAGCACAGTAAAAATGCATGTCTCATAGCATCCCCCAACTGGCCTTCTATTCCAATCCGTACAAAGGGGTTCATCACCAAAAACTGCCAATGGATTCCCTTAAAGAATATAATATATGAGACAAAAATACTTGGGGAGTAATGTCAGGATAAATCCTACTTTCTTTAAGCTATTGGAAATTAACCACTTGCTGCCGGGTGGTTATAAAAATGCAGTGCACATCATGCGAAAGGGCACCAGCACTTGACAGTAACCAACACTCCAACTGATTTTTTCCTCAATTCTTGAGAAATTTGGAGGTGGTCTAGAGCTACATGGATGACAATATCTTCTCATAGCGAAAGATTTCTCAAGGTATCCATGATAAATGTGGCGCCAATGGATGTACGGTTTATTGTACAACATCCCGTGTACATGTGTGGAGATTATGGCATGTGATCATGGTATACAAATACACTTAACAACAGCATTATTTATACCCCTTCTAAATTTTATTTTTGGTGTGTTTTTCTAAAGATTGAAAGGTGGGCACATAACATTTGGGCCATCATTGAATACTTTTAGCTGTGAAGTATAAATGTCTGATGGCTTTGGTTTTACCTCATTTGCATAACAAAATGAATGCTACATTGTTTAAATTCTGACATGCTCAGAATTATTCCTACCCTTCTGCATGTCATGATATTTGGCCACATTCCTCTGAAATGCATTCCTAACATTCTGCTTGTTGTTTTGAATATATGCAACAATGCATACATCCTCTACGAATCTTTTTAATATGTCATCTTTTGCACTTAATTTGTGGAATGTCATTGTTAGGAAAATTGAAGTGCAATCATGGAGTCTTCCTCAGTTGTTGTAAACATGGCGATAACTGCGGAACTCAGCAAGGATCTCCACATGAGCATTGTGAATGCCCACAGAGATGATGGGAAAGGCTATAAAGCCATTTCCCAGCTCTTCAGAGTACCAATTTACACTGTACAGTGCACTGTCAAGAAGTACAAGAAGTACAAGAAGTTCGGTATAAATACTGTGAAAAACATTGGCAAGCGTTGACGGAAGCTGAAGGTGGCTCCTCGTCTGGTTAGGAAAGTGTACCGCGAGGCCCTTTCCAACCCCAGAACAATAATCAAGGCATTTCAGGACAACTTGGGTGAGATGGGCACCAAGGTTTCAACGCAGACAATCCACCACACATTGCACAAGAAGGGCCACATGGGCATTGTTCAAGAAAGATCCCTCTCTTCACTCACAGGCATTGAAAAGCTCAATTCGTATTCGCCAGAGGGCACCAAGACAAGGATCAAAGTTTCTGGTCATCAGTTTTATGGTCAGACAAGACAAAAATGGAGCTGTTTGGCAACAGGGACGTTTCCTTCGTTTGGCGCAAGAAAGGTGGAGCATTCAGCCCAAAGAACAATGTGCCGACCATGAAGTTTGGAGGTGGGAACATCATGTTGTGGGGTTGTTTCTCTGCAAGCGGGCCTGGCAAGCTTGTCAAAGCAGAAGGAATTATGTAGGAGTACAATTATGTAGTACATCCAGATTCTGTATGACAATGTCAAGCAATCTGCAGAAAATTCTTTATCTCGGCCCCAACTGCACACGCATGTACTGGTACCAACAGGACAATGATCATAAACATCCGGCAAAGACAGTCAAGAAATTGTTCCAGGATTAACAACATGGAGGTGATACCACGGCCATGCCAAAGCCCAGACCTGAATCCCACAGAAAACCTGTAGAAACCCCTCAAGTCTAAGGTGCATGCCTGCAGGCCCTCCAACCTGAAAGAGCCAAGGAGGAGTGGGCCAAGATTTCCGTAGAGCTGTGCCAAACTCTCGTGAACAGCTACACAGACTGTCCGGATGCTGTAGGTAAAGGGTAGGAATAATTCTTAACATGTCAGAATTCAAACAATGTAGCATTCTGTTTGTTATGCAAATGAGGTAAAACCAAAGCCATTAGTCATTTATACCTGACAGCTAAGCAAAATCAACCATGTCCCAAATATTATGTGCCCACCTTTCATTCTTCAGAAAAAAACAAAACCCTAAAATTTATAAGGGTATAAATAATTGTGTTGTTAAATGTATCACTCTTGTGATACATTCCTGATCTCCACAGTGATCTCATATCAAACATGGATGTTGTGAACCATCTGTTTGTCACAGGGTGAAATAGTAAACCTTTGTCTGATTAGGTGATTAAGTGTAATAAGTCTTGAATTCCGAAGACACTCCAGCAAATCAAGAATAGACAAATCACAAGAGAAATTACAGATGATTCCATAAATTTACTGAATTCCCAATAACAGCTGCTTATCGCCACCATCTGTACTTCCTGACTTCTTTTCTCTGGTACGTGTATCAAGTGGCTTGCAGTTTTTACTGCAGAAGAAATCTCAATTTATGGCAATGTTCACCAACACTAAGGAAATAATGTTCCACTGTGATCCTCATTGTCAACATTTTCTCTCTACAAACTCAAACTCGAAGCAGCTATCTCTAAGCCACAATTCACAACCTCAAGTAATAAGAAACTACTCGTCTCAATCACACTCACATATGTGGCTCATCACTCTCAGTCCGCATCTACAGATGGCCAAGGTGGGTCCACCTAATACCCTGATGTGAACAAGTGGCCAGTGCATTGACTATCCACTGTGATGATAATAAAGCAAAGGGTGATATTGCAATATTATAGTCTCTTCCTGTCTTTGACATATTAATTTCCTCTGCTCGCCTGCCATGATGTGTTGACAGCTGCAACTACCTGTATGCTGCAGATATTAAGATGCAATCACGTTTGGGGCTATGAGCAGTATCCCACTCAATTAATGCTCAGCCCTATAAACAAGGTGTCAGCCAACTCAATATCTGTACCCTCACTGTTCACACAACACACAGCTATATTGTCTTCATGTCATATTAAAAAAGTCCTGATAGTTTTCCCAATATATTCACAGTGAAACTGCCAAAGTTACTACATGTATATCAGATGTGCAGGACCAGAAATGGGACAGATGTGCACACAAGCCCCAAATTAAAAAACTGATATACATGTATTTCTTTCTTTTGATCAAGTACATGTAATGTCATTGTTCTACTGCTTTCACAGATGCAGATTTTTTTAAAGATTAGTTTTCCGCCTCAAGAAAAAAAAGTACTTTTAAATGAACAAAGCAAATATGAAACAGTATTCATATCTTTTCAAGTCCATGCTCCTACTCCATGCATAAATAAAGAGTTTAAGACACTAGTACGACAAGTGTGAGCTGACAGACTGGCCCCCTCCCATGCACACAATCATGTTTACATTACCTACCATACCTAGTGTGGACATTCCTTTATTTTCATGTGCATGTAGGTAAGAAGATTTGTTGAATATACTCGGTTTGTTTGCACTGTAAATATTCTTTTAGGCTGGATTGTTGTTGGTTTCCTTGACACTTCCTCTTTATACTGCTTCATCTAACCCTGCTCTAGAATACACTTAAAACTGTTCTCCCCAAAAGAATTTGTTATAACTCTGCATAAATACGTCCGGATAAAAGTGAAATATTTCTTACTCACGCAACACTTATGTTATGGTACTTGAGTTGCATTAGTGGTCACAATTAATCAATTTATGGACAAATGATTTCAAACTCCAATGGCGTCCGTGTACTTGAATGTGGGCCAGTGTATACAAGTGCATGTAAATCATCAACAGATTAACTGCTGTGTCACTGCTGGAAACATGTTAAACACCAAAAGGAGGAAAAACATTGAAAACAAAAACATGTATCACTGAGATTCCTCGTCCTGTAGAAGCAGTTGTATCCTGCAGCTGCAAATCTATTACTCTCATCAAAAATAGTACAATTCACTTCCTCTGACTGAAACCAACGAAAAGATGAATTAAAGCAAAATTTATTCCATCAAACAGGTTGAGATTTCACTTGAATTTCCGTGGGGGTGATTCAAAATATTTCAGTATATTTTCACTCTTAATCATCTGGTCCCTAATTTCACATTTGGGAAATATGACAGAACTGTTTTGAGGATCTCACTAGCTAATTACTGTGGCTACAGTCCATACTGTAACTACACATTCAACGGCAAGAAAGCCTTCTCACAAATTCTGAGACACTGTCCTAAGTTGATAAGTAAGAGCAGGAAGACCTTATTTCCTGGGGTTTGCGACAAACTGAATAAACGACAACTGTGGCACAATGTAAGGTCTTCAGGGTCACAGTTATGAAAGGGGGGGAGCTCATGTAGGGTCACAGTTATGAAGAGGGGGGAGAGTATGTGTACATGTAGGGTCACAGTTATGATGAGGGGGGAGAGTACGTGTACATGTAGGGTCACAGTTATGATGAGGGGGGAGAGTACGTGTACATGTAGGGTCACAGTTATGATGAGGGGGGAGAGTACGTGTACATGTAGGGTCACAGTTATGAAGAGGGGGGAGAGTACGTGTACATGTAGGGTCACAGTTATGAAGAGGGGGGAGAGTACGTGTACATGTAGGGTCACAGTTATGAAGAGGGGGGAGAGTATGTGTACATGTAGGGTCACAGTTATGAAGAGGGGGGAGAGTACGTGTACATGTAGGGTCACAGTTATGAGGGGGGAGAGTATGTGTACATGTAGGGTCACAGTTTTGAAGGGGGAGAGAGTATGTGTACATGTAGGGTCACAGTTATGATGAGGGGGGAGAGTACGTGTACATGTAGGGTCACAGTTATGAAGGAGGGGAGAGTATGTGTACATGTAGGTGACAGTAAGGAGCATGCACCAGGTGCATGCAATAGTTCATGGAATATATATACTATAATCCCATGCCTGACGAGCGATGCATTATGAAAAATTAATGTTGAGACTTAATTACTCATTTCCTACATGTAGCATTCTCAAAGACATAGTATAGACACACACACCCCAAAATAAAGTCAACAGTAAGTAGATTAAGCTTCAAATAATAAGTTACAAATGTCCAATATGCACAGCTAAAATATGATTGTGTGTCAAAATGCACACATCCATGTATACCCCGTTATGTTTAACATACAGAGAACAATTCTTTGGCATTTAATAGGAAAGTGCAAATTAAGTACAATTTTTGTTTAGTTATTTTTTCCCTCAAGACTAGGCTTGTTTAATTTCCTTTGATAATCAGAAGGAAAAAAAAACTTTAAGTGGGCATTGTTCTATGCATTTGAACACAAGGCTTGTTAACAATCATGCCATAGCCTAAGTCTCTAAAATAGTTTCTTGAAATTTCTACTCAAGCCAATCTTTCCTTTAAAACTGAATCCAAATTTGCAGTATACTTCAGTAGGGAATATAGACAAGCACATAAAATGCCAACATCCAAAACAAGTTTCTATCATAAACACCACTGAGAGTCGGATGACATCTATCCATCCCCTGTGAATTTTCTTTTAAACATCTAGGAAATGTCAGGTATTGTCAGTCTATTCTCTGTTGTCAGGTTCTGGCCTTTTAGGACATCCCATGCCCCACCACAGATCACAGCCCTGCCATCCTGGACAGCTCAGCCATCTTGTAAAAATGCATGTTATTCATGAATGTTTCTATAGCATCAAGACAACTTGTGAATACTTGCATCATGGAAATTCTTCAGTGAAAGCCTTGATGGAAGCGCAGTGATGCAAGGCATACGATGTGAGTGATAATTTGCACAGATGTCCTCAACAATCCCATCAACACCATGTAATCAATAGTATAATTAAATGATGGAAGGATGAGACAGAACCAGCTCAACTCTAATCCACCATCCCAAGAGACAAGCTACATATGGGTCATGAGGCTGTGTCAATCCACAGTACACACAGCCAATCCCACATGTGAATGGGGGGAGGAGACGACAAAGAATAACGTAGTCACCAAATCAATGCTTCAGCCCATCGAAATCAGATTAGCTGGCTGATTTTATTAAATACTGCTTTGATGAGGCAGAGGCAGATTCCATGGATTATGAAGAGGGCATAACACAAGAGTTCGTCAGCCAGAGTTGGAAAACAAAAATATCATTCACCTCAGTCAGTTATTGTCAGACTCAACCATCAGCACAAAAATTACAATGTTCTTTCAGTTACATTTTCCAAACCTTTCAGATAATTGCAGACACACAAAGCTCCATTTAAAAGAAACATCTGGCAGTTGTTTAGACCATATAATGTTAGAAGTGTAGAATGTACATGGGTAGATTTGAATCTTTAGAGTGCCTATGTTCAATTCAAATTGTCCATATTTTCCATTCTGGATGTAGATCAAACCCCAAGATTTTTACTACCTGTTGCACATTAATTCCAACATGACTTCTACATGAACACCACTGCTCTACCCTGGTCGGCCAAGGGTTAAGGTTTATCGTGGCAAAGATGTGTACAAACTGGTAACACTGCATCTTACTGGTACCTGTAAGAAGTTCCTTGTAACCAACAATGATTTGAATGCAGAAAGGCAAGCTGATAGTGTGCAGAGACCTTTTAATCTCACGGTGGTGTATGAATTGTAGCCTACATGTACCATAACATCATACAGTGCTCATATAGATATATAACCCTGTGATACACATTTTCAATTTACAATAACAATTGCACAGTTTCATCTCAAGAAGGGAATTGCATCCACACACCATGCAATGTCACTTTCAAAGGAAAACAGAATCCGAAGTAAGAAAATATAAAGTGAGTGATGCTGTTCTTATTTAGCCTGTTGGCATGTGGAGAAAAATGCTATTTACAATCAGCATTCACAGATATGCTTTCAGCCTTTGTAATGATTGAGCAACAATGATTTCATTCATCTGTTTCCCTATCCCTAGACTATGAGCACTTGTGAACAAATTGCTTTATTCTTTGCTCACAGTGAGGCTTTGTGTAGGCACAGAACAGCATGTGCATGAGACAAAAAGCCTCATTTCCACTGGACATTTTTGGTAAATCTAATGCAGAAGAATTACATGTACTAAATTAAGTTCAATTGGAACAACCTAAAAATGGACGTCCCTGTCCAATTTCGCATTACATGCAAAAGTAACTTCACAGGCCTAAAGTGGTTGCAGCAGATTTGAACAGAGCAAGGCCAGAAAAATCACCAAACAGCCAAAAGTTCTGGAAGTACACTGTCAATTGACTTATGACCCCTTTGAGTATATTAATATACATGTATATGCACAGGTGAATGCACACTTCACAATATGGTATGACATGGCACAACGAACCTTTCCATCACGGCAGTTTTTATCATGTGCCATCACAGATATTATGGCAGATCTAACAGAAATTGTGTGGAACATGACCAGGTTCATGCCAGAAAACCAGTTTTGGTAGTTGTGGAGAAATAAAGGATATTTCAATTGTATTATGCAACCACTCAATCAGAACAGAAGTCATTGTTAGTGTGCGAACACGTCAGACGTCAGTGCTGTGCCACATTTCTACAACAATGCATGGCAAATTAACTTTCTGTCACTGTTAAAAGTCAAAGTGGAAAAATATATTATTCATTCTCTTAACCAGAAAAACCACCAATTACAAGGCATAAACTAATGCACATTATACACAGCATCAAAATAAAGGAGAGTAAATGTTGAATGGCCATGCATTGCTGTAGTCAGACTTCTGTACAATCATTCACATCGTCATCTTCTGAACTATCTCACATTCACTTGACTCCAGTGCACTGTGTGCAACCCATATTTTTGATAAATTTTCCTTGTTTTCCTCAGTGAGACTAGGTACATAATTAGATATCAAGTAACACAAATTATCCATCATGAATGTGCAATAAAATGTACTTTATTCAATGCAGACTCCAATCGTGTATTGCATTCCTTTACTCTTGGCAACCACCCCTCTTCAGTCTCTCTCATTATTAAATAAATTAGAACCTGAGGGTATTTCCTCCAAATGATAACACGACAAGGAGTGAACTTGTCGATTTGATTGGATTGAAATGAGCGAGGTAAGTGATAGATTGTTGATAGCATTTGTGTTGTCTTGACGTAGGTGGGAACATCGAGAGTACTACGACCTCCGGTAGCAATATCCTGTCTGTGTGCACTTGAGCACCAGTTAAATGCCTTCGCCATAACATGTAGGTTACTGCAGTGAGGAACTGCCGGGGACCAGTACACGGTTGCTTCAGTGCTCAACTGAACTCAATTAAGATCATTTAGTCAAACAAACCCTCTGTCTTTAATATCACTGAGAGTGAAGATCAGTTCAACCTTTGATGTACACCCTAAGCACATACATGTAGGCTATGGGACTGTTGGGAGAATTCATTTGATACAACAGGTAAAACGAGACTTCCACAAAACAGAGGACTTACACAAATTGTAAACATCGTTTCTTTTTTACTACTTTTTATTTTCCAAGGTAGCATCATCATCCATACAATGGGGACTCAGACAGTTAATTGATAGTGAGGGCAATGCAGTAACAAGAAGTTCAGAAGATGCTAGTAAAACCCATATGCTCATGGACCCTGAACATACATGTGTAAGGGGTACCTGGTACAGTGTAAGTACCCCTCTACTTGACAATCAGGGGCTTGGTTGACAATAGGACACTTTCCATTACACCTGGCAGCTCTGCCAACAGCATATAGGTCTGTGCACATTCAAATGAAAAGCAGTGTTGCACACTCATCAAATAAACACTCTTGCATGTAATGTATGTGCTCCACTGCTAGGTAACAAAGGATCATTTCTTTTTCAGGCATACTGTATGGGTCTGTGTGCAGAGTCAAAGGCATCAGATATGCACCAATTGTTGTTTGTCACTACCCGCCCACCAATCCCAATGGTGTCACCATCACACTTCTATCCTTCAGACTTTACTGGTCAATCCTAGCTCCTGCTGCATTCATTTGAGACTGTTTGCTCTTTTTTTCCTCGGTCTGATTCTGTCTTTAAACCGCATGCCCCTCCAGTCCTGGCAAGCCACGCTCACATATCCAGTCCACATATAAAAGCTTGATGCATGTAAGCATGCCAAGTACAGGCCTCAGGGCCCCGCGGGGCATCAGTCTCCCAAGGCACCAGCCTCCTTGGACCACAGTAGAACACTAAACAGACTCAATGCCCTTGACATTACCTCTCTACACTACACAAGGTGTCATCCAAACCCTAGCAGCCTGGAAAGTCAGTGTTAACCATAACACCTGCTCAATTTCAACAATAATTTGACCTTTAAACATCAGGAATGTGCTTTAATTATTCAACACAAACTACTGCAAATGGATTCTGTGCCTTATAAAAAGTAATCTTTAAAAAAAAAAATTTAGAAACAAGTGCATTATTTTCAACATGTCTACAATGCATAACGCACCTGAGGTACCAAACCATATTCATCAACATAATTTAATTCTTCCTGCAGGTTTATCAAAAGTGATTACAGACATTTTGAGAAAAAAAGGCTGAAGGCCTGATGAGAAGTCTGTCTTCACACCAAGTACAATCAGTATGACATCCTGGATGCACATGGATCATTATCAGTCCACCTATAGGTGTGAAATAAGACTCTAATGAAGGTGTTAATGCTGAACAGGCTGGTCCAAGCCAGCAAATACATGACAGTTGGTACTTGTTTAGCATACTGACCAAACCAGATTGAGTCATAGCCCATTAGCAAGACCACAACCTACAAAGTCTGTGTCAATCAGCTTCAAATCCTCCTGAAAATTAACATGCCATATTGGAGCATTTGCTGACAAGGGGAGAAGCTTAGTGTGACTAGGACTGGTTGACAGTCATCAGGAGATGGGTTGAAGAGCTAGGTTTGGACAATTGGCTTAGCAATCAATATGTCTTGCTCACAATCTCAGAACAACTCAATGCTGAACCATCAACAAAGAAAATGTGGCCTGCTCCAAAAAAAAATCTGTTCCACATTGCTCAACATGAACTGATGCTGTTGCCATTATGAAATGAACTGGGTGAAACAAATTCATTCAATTTCTTATTTTTTTAATTGATTTTCTTTTTTCCTTCAATTTTAGCTGGAATTGCAATGACTAGGCAATGTAAAACTGCTTGAGGAAAACAATAACTCAATGACCGTCTTCTTCAAATATTTCTAATTATTGATTTTCATGCTAGTTTTATGTGTGTAACACTGGTCAGAAATATTAACACAAAATGAAAAAATCAGACTTTTCATTTTTATTTTTCGGCCCAATACACCGTGATGTACTCTGTAACATTTTACAAAAAAGCTCAACTGAATATTTTTTTCTTAATCAGTATTCAAATGTTTTGTTTTGGAATTAAATGATGGATGTTGAACAGGTGTTGTGGCTTCCAAGAACATGTGTGGTATTTTCCCATACATGTCCACATACCATAAAATAATGCACATGCTGACATGGTAAGCATTTTGTTAGGGGATGGATTGTCACGAATTCAAGCTACTGCTGCATGTATGCACTCCAATCTTGTTTATCAACCTTTGGCCCAGGCTGAGGAATCTTCAAATGCACACTCCTGTATTGACACTTAAGTCTGGTAATTTTGAGGAAGAGCCAGGATGGGAGCTATCATGGTGTAAGAGTCCTGAGTATCCATTCTGCACTTGACCCATGCTCCATGACTGCCCCCTTCTACTCTTAATGACAGATACCAGAGCACCAACTACCTCCGACCAAAGGTCAACATCACCCCAAAATGCACTTTTTTGCAAACAGAGAGTGCAAAACACTCTACTAATTTATCACAAAACTTGTCAAAACTGATATAGCTTGGTATCAGACAATTTTCAATGACCACTTAAATGGCTGAAATGTTAATATGCATAGGTAGATTATGATAAATGGAGTCGTTAACCAAGAAAATAACTGTTCTTGTGCTAACAAAACTCAAAACAGATAACCTGGTAGTCATAACTATGAAATGTCTAGTTTGGCTTAATACTGTGTATAATCAATGAGCAAGCACTGACATAACAGGCTGGACATGCGTCATACATGTACATGTGCTTCCATTTGACACAAGATCAGTTACTCAGCTTGAAGGTTGAGGAACTACATGAAATTTAGTGAAACTTTCGCACACTATTTCAATGTTTAAACAATAGTCAAGACACTGCTTGCTATGCAACATACATGTACACGTATGGTACATGAACAGTGAGCAACTATCCTTGCCAGAAAAAATACCCAAAGCATTAAACACAAAAAAAACAAGAACACAACAATATGGAAAGATAAGTGCTGCTTGTAGAAAAATGTTGAAATTTGATTTCCCTTGAGATTGACTAAGTATTAAGATGCTTCTAATGATTTGTGACTTCAATTATGTAGTTTGACAGTCATTGCCATGTCAGAGGTTAATACCAGTACAAAACCATACAACCAGCAATTTCACTTGGCTTCCCCTACAAACTACATGTATACTCCATTTGTATGCTACATTGTACATGTACAACATACATGTACATCACTGAGTTCTGTGAGTTGCATGATACATCTACATGTACGGTACAATAGTTGACACTACAAAACCTGACAGGAAACCAGCTAACTGAAAGTTTGCACCAATGCTGATGCATCTCCTGAACAAAGGCAACCTTTATAGCATCAGCATAAAGTTTGTCCATGACCAGTCATACATAACCAGAACATCATCTTGTTGGTATCAAATGGAAGAGGACGAAGTGGGTTTGAAATAAAAAATACACGATGGCAATAACTTAAGACCAAAATTGTGCTTTTCATTAATAGGACACCCTGAATTGCAAATAAAAATATTAAAAAAGAAAAAAAAGACCCAACCCACTGTTAAAACAACGTCAATCACACTCACAAAGCATGTTAACCAAGTTCTCTTTGCTTTTCTTTTTAAAATTTAAAAAAAGAAAAACAAATAAGAGCTGGTTTCGGTTTCTTTTCCGTTGTTAGCACTACATTAATAACTTCACTGGGAAGCATTTTGTTGATCTAGTACATTAAACTCAACAAAACCTTGACCTTCATTAGCAAAGTCAGAGAACTGCAGAAAGCATTTCCAAACTGGCCGTCATTGACAATTATTTGAGTGAGATTAGTTTGCTAGGGGAAACTGTCTCCCTGACCCCTATCAATCCTGCCATCTCTCTCTCAACCAACAACGCCTGCAGGCAAGGAATTAATGTTTATTAAATCTCAAAGCTACTTTCTCATCTAGCACAACAATATTGCCTTGCTGGATCGCAACGACATTTAGCCAAGAAAACATTTGAATATCAGAAGAAGTGTGGAGGAATGCAGCCGCAGGGAGTAAGTGCCATCACTTAAGAGTCGCTATTTCTTTTCAAGACGATGGCAATCACGGCAATGTATGGATTATCTTGTCCCCTTGCACTGGCAACTTCACGATCAACAAAATTAGGGAGCTGGCAATGGATACATTTCGTGCTTGAGCCGCAAGCTCTTCAGGTATATTTGTTAATAAGGCACGCCGCACTCTTAACAGATGCACAATCTGCACTTCTATGTGAGGAAGGGCTGTGCAAAAAATCAATTATGTCGGGAACCAAGAGTGTTTACATCATTGCCTCTCCACTTCATATTCGGTTACCATCCATTAACAGTTAAGTCATCTTCCCCTTCAAAATGCCAAAAGTGGCCCAAAAGTGACTGATGAAATTTCCAATACAACTCGCATTCCAACCAATAGCCTCTGATTACCATGCAGTATGTAAAGCAGGCATTTTTGTTCACACAACTCACATTGTATCTGCTTGCCAATCCCAGGCAACAGACAAAATGCACCTTCTTGAGTTGAGGCTAACATGGTCAAACAGTGCAGTCCATCCAGATATCATTTATATATTGCTTATATTTACTTCTACTTTCTATGTAGATCCATGTGTTTGCTGCAGATTGTCAGACTTTTTAGAGGCACGCACAGAAACTGAAACTTGAGAGCACATGGATGATGAAATAAGAGCAAAGCTGGAACAATACCATTTCCACTGTTGGAAAAAATCATTCTCTCATCAAAAATCTGCAATTAAGGACATGTAATAAGAAACAGGGAATGCAGATGTCTGGAATTGGCAAGGATTTCCAGTCCACTCCCGGGCAGTACAGTATTTTTCCAGCCCACTCGTTGCTGATGTGCATGGATTCATCAAAAGCACCGCCCAATGTGTGAAGCAGGTCAGCGAACAAGTCCCCATGGGTCTGCCAACCACCCCAACCCTGGGCCTGGGGCAAAGCCACATTAAATATGACTATGGAGTTTGACACCTTGCATGCACAGCAGGTAGAGATTACCTTCACTCATTGGGCTCTTGAGGATATAGTCCTGTCTCACTACAAACCCAAAATCTCCCCTTACACTTTTCTTGAAATATACTATAGGCACAACAGTGAAACATACTGCAATACTTGACACAATGAAGCCTAGGATATCATTGCTCTTTGTTCCAGGTAAGAGTAAGTTTAATTCAAATCTGACTGGGGCTGACCACTTACATGGTGTACACTGTCAAATGTTAGCAAATTGCTAACCATAGGTTTCTCAAGTGTTTACAATAAGGAATTCATCACAAAGTATATCAACATGCCTGGTTAAAATTATCCAATTCTTACATATATGTTGTTCACAAATGCTCTCTTTTCAACCCAGAACTTCAATCTTGAAGTACGCAATCCCCCCAATCAGAATAATACATTGCTCTCTGCAATATCACTAATGCAGCAGATAGAGCTAGCAGCAACACTGACAACAAGTTCAAGTACCAATATCCAAAAAAAGCCACTATGCTTTCTAGTACATGCACTTACTTATGCTCTGACTTGCATGCAAACAACATTACCAAATTCCCTTTTATTCTGACCGCATTAAAAAGTCCAAACAGTTACCGTTTCCCCACAGGCCTGTGTACATTTACCTCTCGTTATCCAGTAAGAAAAAGATCTGTGAATCTTAATATCCACTCACACTAACAAGGCAGGTTGGAATGTCTAGATTCCTTTCAGCATTTCCATTAGCAACTGAAAAATTTGTCAAACTACACTGTACCTGTTAAAAGCAAGATCTTATGCATCTGTAGAGTAACAATCTCTTCCTCTGTTCAGTATCAAAGGCCATATTTACATGTACAAGTACATGTACATGCGCAGCATGCATGTGTGTACTTGTATTCTTTAGCTCTTCAAAATAAACCTTGCAGATTACTTTATACGACATTTGTCACATGTACAAGTGATCCAAGTGATAGACAAATAGGGTAAAAAGTAGGTTGAGATTTCCGGCTACGGTTCAACGCTGCTCCTGCTAGACTGAAGCAAGGAAGTGTGTAAACTAATAAGGTCTTAATTTCATTGCAGAATGATTAGTAGCTACCACTCCAGGGATCTAGACCTTGCTCT
The DNA here is from genome assembly GCF_054643075.1 of Acanthaster planci. Classification (NCBI taxonomy): domain Eukaryota; kingdom Metazoa; phylum Echinodermata; class Asteroidea; order Valvatida; family Acanthasteridae; genus Acanthaster; species Acanthaster planci. The sequence continues at coordinate 14,306,733 of NC_141786.1, read as the reverse complement.
GGTTGAGTCACTACTCAATTGGAATATTCATTGAATCTTGTGGGAATTGATGGATTTGGAGCCAATCGGGGCGATGTCAGACAGCGTCTTGAGGGCTGAGTGCCAGCCACTGACAAGGTAGAAAGAGAGAGCTGGCACAACAAAGCATGTCAAAGCTTATGGCCGTCTGGTAATGGCCTTCACTCAAGGCAAGATACAAGCCAGACAGCGTGGAGCCACCAGTCTTACTAAATACAGCATGACAATGCCAGTAATGGATTCCGGTGCCCAGCCTGTCTGTCTTTTCCTTTCTATTCCGTTTCATTTCATCCATACATTTATCGAAGCGCAAAAAGTATGTTGCACACTGGTATTAGTTCTCCTCCTGAGTGGTGGTTTTCTCCTTGAAAACAAATGATTCAATTGGCAAATATTCCATTTTATTGAAAACACAATGCATTAAAAACTACTGAGGAGTTAGACAAGCACACTTACAAATGCTGTAATACAGAAGCAATGAGCCATATCAAGCGGGGATGCAAGTACGTGTAAATTGCATGTAGGTTCTGAATTAACAGGAAGTTTTCTCACTTGCAATCATAAGCACACTTCCCACTGCACTTGAAATTTACATATCCTGAAATTCAGCTATTGATACTCTAATTAAGAAATACATGAAAACTATGTGTAAATTTAACTTTAGCAGGATCATGAAGGAATACATCATAATTTTTATTTCTTCATAGCTGAACAAAATTAATGCACTTAGAAATACAAACATCCACAACAAATAATTGTTCAAAGTACCACACTTGTTCCTGGCAGTATTCAACAAAACAGTCTAGATAGACTTGGGCTGTATACTTAATTAGCTATCACTTGATAAATTCAGTGCAGCTTTCCTTTAAATATTTTAACTTGCACAAATAGTTCCAATAGCTAAATCAATATATATTTTCTAATATATCTGTTGATATTTCAGAAATGTTCAAATATGTTCCATTTGTGTTTCAAAGGAGACATAGGAGACTGAAATAGTGAAGAGGGCTGACCACATATCGAGAGTTTCAGACGGAGTGCTTTGCAAGACTGAGATGATGGGACGTTGCTGTCATCGTGCCATCTATAAACACGCAGGCACCGTGATAGCACGTACTCAACCACCTCTGAATCAATAGAAGCCGGCACCACTACACTAAGGCTGGCCAATATTTACTTTCCAATTTCCAATCAGATTCACTCAATTATTGGAATCCGCCCAAATTTCCTCCCTCCTTATTCCTGGCACACAACTCCATCTAATAAAAACACTTACACAAGAAAACTGTGTGGATTTGGTGATGTTTTGACTGCAAACAGGGATAAGGCCTGACTTTTTTCATCTTCTGTAGCTATATGTACATCCAGACTGCCATCACTCACCTCAGCCTGTCTCAGTCTTCACTCTTGTTCTTCCATGGTCTATATAAGCCACTTCATGCTGAAATGCTGATGTCGCAAAAGATGTACATTTGCCTAAGATAGGCTGAGTATCACACGAGCTACGCTTAAGTAAACACTCTTCCCTCTTACTAAGAAGAACACAGGAAGAACCAGATTTTGTCATCATCAAATGCTAAGCTCACAGTTTCTCAATATCGTGTTCCAATTTCACGGTGTATGCAACTGCATCTGAATTGCCAATATATAAGGCATTGGGTATCTGTGTCAACAATTCCAATGCTACGTGTTGATCTGCACCTCTGTGAATAAATGCAGCAATCATCACACAGGAGCATGAACTCCACGCTTAATAACACATTTTACAGTACTTACAAATTACCAAATGAATCAACAATATAAAAATCTGAATAAAAGTCCCTTACAATTTATATGCCAATGGATACTGTAAAAATACATGTATGTGTTTAGATACAGCAACATGTACATTGTATGCTCTCTGACATTATTCCTTGGATCTCACTGATTCAGTTTCTCATCAAACCCCGCTGTTTCCCTCAACAATTAAATGTTGTTAGTCAAGCCAATTTGTAAGGGGTGTATGCCTCCTTTTATTTAACAGGAAAATAAACAACATAAGTATGTATGTCTGCCTGATAATCACTACATCAGGATACTGCAGAGCTAACCACTGATGTTCCTTTGTTACTCTCTAATCAAGGATTTGAATAAACCACCCGCCTATCCTGTAGACTGAGAACGGAAAGCCATTGTTGTCATACCACTCCATGGAGTTCCACTATTAACACATACACTACATGCTCAATAAGAATCTACCATATGCCAAGGCTTCAAGGCAGGAATGACAAGTAACCTGTCTCAATGTGTTCCAAGAAAAACGAAGAAAGGGAAAAGATCCTATAATTGATTGTAACTGTAACTGCTCCGTGTGGTACACTCGGTATATTTTATCTCAAGTAGAATTTTTATCATACATTTCAAAAGTAGAATTGGCAAAATCCATACTAAATTATCACAAACCAACCATACAAAAGCTACAAGGTGCTTACAGTACATGAACAAAGGAACTGGTTGGAGCAGGATTTGGAATATGTACATGTATGCAACTTCTGCTAATTCTTAACAATTAAGAATTTCAAATTTATCTCCAAAACAAATAAAAATCCATACAGGCATCTTGAATCTTAAATTTGGTAATTAACTTAATCAAAGCATGAAAATGAACAGATCCAAAATGTAAGGAATCCTCTCCAGTAAAAAGACAGTTGTAGATCCTGGAGTTTTTGCAAGGGTGAACAAGGTGTTGAGACAAACAATTACGAAGACCACAGGCCTTAACCAGCTTAACCAATGAGATCAGCTTTGTACTATCATGGTATGACATTATAACAAATTGGGGATTTTCCTTTAATAATAGATGTACATACATTTACAAACAAAAGTCAGTCAGAAGTAAGTATTTTGGCACCCAAACCACCCCTTCCACCTCCCTTTAAAAACACAAAACCAAACAAGTAGAGCAGACAAGCTGCACACAGTCAACCTGAGAGAGCACAGACACGCAAACACTTAAACTGCCCTTGTCTCAGCCTTAGATTGTTTGCAAATCCAACATGAATTGTACCAAAAGGCTACAGCACATACAACCCAAGAATAATGGTCAGATTCTTGTCCATGCCAAGTGAGATAAGAGAATCCCAAATATATCTTGTATCTTTGTTAGAGTCCAACCATAGAGAAAGGACATCTAAGAGGAACACCACCATGACTTCTACTTCAAAAGAAAAAACAGCTGCATGTAACAACTACAAAATAAACTTATTGGATAAGATTTTATGAAGCATAATCACCTCTGACCAATTCAATTGAAAGAAAAATTTCACAGATATTTCCAAAGGAAAGTGATTTCTATAAGTTGAATAATTCAATCTCCTCTCAAGTAGGCTTCTTCAAATGAGGACAACCTCTGCATTGTTATTTTCAAAAGAAAAGGAGGAATTTAACCAAGCATAACTTGTGTTCAAATGACAACCTACCGCCAGTGGCTTATCACGAGCGCTGCAATACAAAAGCATATTAATAGAATGGCAACAACTCTGGCAATAAAGGTTGAACTCCATAATGAATGCTGTCACTTTACAATCCTCAATATCACATTACGTCAAATGATAAAGTTCAATAAGATGATCTGTCCACTGCATAAGGAACCCAGAAGATGCAAGATCCCATTTAACATTACTGTTCGTATGGCATGTTTATTTATTCTTTTCCCTCTCTATATTCCTTGGTCTCCCTTGGCTTGTTACATGTACGTCCGTGTATATTTGATAAATTTGAGTGATTGCCCATTTCTTGAGACAGTGGTTTTTAACAATTCTTGTTAACATGTACCAATATTCATTTCATTTTTAGATACATGCAGATCATTCAAAATTATTTTTGATAATATTAATGATGAACAGCGAATGATAAAGAATGACTTGGAACTGAGCAGCGAGTGAAAAACTCTCAAATTCCTAAACTATGAGCTTTGTCTTCATCAATCAAATATGAAATGCCAACTTTTTTGATTGATGTGGAGTTTATGCTAGAGCTTTATTCACACTTTACTTGAAAGTTAAACTGAAGATTATGACAGTATACATGTAAACTGCCTTGTTCATATGCTCCTTTTGCGAGTCTATCTCTTGCCAGAATCCACTCCACGCTGTCAAATATGTGTGGTTAGACTCATCACAGTAACTTCAGCATTTCATCAACACTCCATCTAGCAAGCCAGGATAGAACTTTCCTAGCACAGTCTGGGTCAAACTAAGCTGTGTCCAGTTGTGTGGGAAGATGCACCTAGCAGTTCTTTCACAAGATCGTTAGTGCATGTTACTCTAATGCCTGTAATGACCGAGTTGCCTACGTGGAATTCTCCACATTTTGTCAAATAGTATTTCTATGCTTTTAACTCTTGCAGATCAAACTATGAATTGGCCGTCTACAGACTGACCACTGTGATTATAACCTTTGGTTGAGTCAAATGAGCAGCAGGCTAGTATACAGAATAAACTAAGCTTTACCTTTAATTAAAGCAATTCAATCAAAACAGAACATAAAATAATAAGATCTGCAACAGTACAATGATACATGTACATGACATCTTTTAACATAGTTATGCATGTGTATGGCGTGTACATGACAGAGTTATGCATGTGTATGGCGTGTACATGACAGAGTTATGCATGTGTACATGTATGGTGTACATGTACATGAAAGAGTTATGCATGTGTCTGGTGTACATTTATAGTGTGGCAAAGCAAGATTTGATGGTTTAAGCAAGATCTATATTTTACTTAATTTTAACTAAAAACGATGTTACCTAATACCAATGCATTTGGTGTTACATATATTTACTCAATGCAGTGATGAGTGATGGAATATCATGTGCTGAACGTTACTGCATTAGTGTGACACAATAATGGTCCTCATTGGGAAAGGAAGAATTAGCAATAGCATAGCTGTCTGTTCAATGCTGAATAATAAAAAATGAGTGCTACTGCTGGGAAAAGTCTATTTAAGTCGCTTTTGAGACAGGTCTCCCAACTTCCCACAGCACAACTAAATATCGATTTTAAAACTGCAAAAACATATCATCATGCCTAACAGTACTGTCGGAGAGCGATTCCCACTTTATTGCATTGCAACGATGATCTGAAATGCCAAGTGCAGTATTACAGGTGAAGAAGTGAGCACTAGGGAACAGATTCAGAAGCTACAATCAATTGAGCTCCTACATGCTTCAGCTAGCTTGCACACCAGGCAATTTGCAAACCACCCAACCTTGAGAACTGGTCTTTGACCTAAGGGACATGGAGGGACTGACCTGGTTTCAACCCTGTCTGCCTTGACACAGCTGATACCACACACATGACACCCTGGTCCCCCTGTATCCTTCCCAAGACTCAGTAAGTCATGTGCCATCAATATCCCATGATGTTGACTTAGAATCCCCACTACCCACTCCTGGGAATGTCAAAATATTTAAGAGAGACGAATCTCCCGATGATGTGGCTGAGTTTGAAAAACAAAGAAATCACTCAGGGCTCCAAATGCAAGGTCACTGGTTCACATTTTAAACTTCTTGGGGGGGGTGGCAAATCAGTCAATGAATTCAATACCACGACAATGTACTATGCTTTATGTGTGTGTCAAGCCTTTGTGAAAGTGTTGAAGGTAACGTGGATGTCTTGCACATGTTCTGATACTGATAAATTTCCATGCACAATTCCCATACGTTGTCATATTTTTGACAGAGTGATGTAAATCAATCCCCAGATCTTCATAAACCGTACACAGGTACCTGGTAAAACTAGAATTGCCGATTCCAAGACAGTGATACCAAAGATCATAGTAACAAAATACTCCATCTAATTTAGCTAAATGTTTGCTTCATGTTTCATGCACAGAGGAGATGACACCCTTACATCCATACCATGCAGGTCACAAAGCTCCAGAACTGTAGAGGTGGAAAGAGATTGGTTTTCAGATTAAAAGTTTTCTACAAAGAGGTTACATTCCGGGGAAAACCGCTGGCCTATCACTGTATCATGCATTCCGACATGCTATAGTGAGAACAGCCTGTCTCCTTGGGCAGTGTATGTTTTATTAATTGAAACTTGGTGCTTTGCAGCATGTAAATGAGAGGATCTGACCATGGGGCAATCTGCCCTTGGGGCCAAGATTCTGTGCTGAGATTGAGTAGAGCTTCAGGCAACTAGCACTTTGCTCCTCAACAAAACAACTGTTGTCACAGCTTAGACCCATGGGTCATTGCTATTCCCCCTAACTCTACTGGGTCACATTAAAAGACCACCATGCCAATATTGTATATTTACAAGCCATGATGACCACAAATATCAGAAGTCTTCATTCTTACTTTACATAGTTAGGACTATGTGCTGACAAATTATACTTACACAAAATGAATAAATATCATGAATATCATGAAATACCCTTCCCGGAGAACAAGTATGTTTTAATAAAATCCAAGGAAGTTTGTTTTTTGAATCAGATAAAAAGAATAAGGTTTGCCAGCCACACCAAAAGGAACTTGAATGTAACATGAAGACCTCTTCTGAAGAATTATCCTTTCAAATTGAAAACTTGTGATGAGAATGTTTTCAGTAAATGTTCAGGCAAGATGTTTCCTCTATCCTCTGTAGAATGTGGACAAGCAGGGCACAGTGCATAGACATCAAGAAAACAATCTCATCACCAATCCTCTTGGAGGGAACATTTCTTAGCAACAGATATTTGGCATATTTATTCCATGGTGTTATTGGTAAACCATATTCAAGCTATGTATCCTTGAAATCATGCATTTGATAGCTTAAACATACCAATAAATGCACTGAGTGTGTTCCTCATCATGATTCAAACTACAAGCTTGTAGGCTACCAGTATTCATCGGCATTGCAAAGACACACAGATTAAAATTACTACAAATTGAAGATAAATATTTGCAGGCACACAAGTGTGACTCCAAATCAACTGCATGGCTTTCATACGAGATGTGAAATGAAGCATTATATGGTCTGTGAGTCATTGGTCATGAGATCAAGTCCAATATTAGACAGGCGTCTTATGATTTCCAGCAGACAAGCAGACGGCCAAATGCAACAGACAATTGCCACACAGACCAAATTTCAATATCTGCTGAATTTTGATCAATTCCCTTTCCACTTTTTTTCTTATTTTGCTTATGAAAGGGCTACTCGGGAATCAAATTCTTCCCTTCATTGCACTGAGTTCAATAATGCATTTCAATGTTACTAACTAAAGCATTTTTGTGCATCATGATTCAATATCTGTAACTTTTTACAAAAGTGTTCAACTGCAGTCAAATGTAGTCTTCTCATTTAAGACTACAGACAAAAATGTATTTTCTGAATTTCAAGTCACGCAGGCCAGACATCAGATAGACCTGTCCAGCTCAATTTACCATTTATGTACATGTATTGTGGGCTACATTTTCTCCTTTAACAAAACACTCCTCTGTTGAATGAAAACCAACATGAAAAGTTTGGAGATGTCTTTTGGATATCGAGTATGCAGTGGACTGAACTTTTCTGAATAAAACATTTTCACTACATTTTCAAACTAGGCTCCTCAAGCTTTAAAATGTAGACCAGCAAAAATACTGTGGATTGATTTGGTGAAGGGTACGAAGGCTTTAAGAGATTAATTTCTGATATCTGATATGAGTTCCATACAAGCACGCATTACAAAATGTGCAGGGTGTTAACCAAAACACTTGTCTGTTGCAATGTGCAAATAGAATGCATGTATGTTCTATGTATGCACACACATGTAGCATTCCCACAGAAATGAATACTCAGTTACCCGAAACATCGCTGTACCAATCCAAAAACATGTATGAAGCTGATAAATGTTTTCAATTACATGTGCCTTCCATTTATTTTAAAAACTCCTGAAAAGGCACATTGGTACATATACATCTGAAACAAATTTGTTTTGTGCATGCAATGCCAGTCTGAGCAATCAAATCTGCATGATTCATGAGACGTACAAGTTTATTCAGGGGTGTGAATATGTATACCCCCTGCCTGGGGGAGGGGGCACCACAGAATCAGCTCCTCATGTCAGACTTTAAAACACAAAATGCTGACAATGTCATCCAGTCCCATTTGACCACATGTGCCAAGTAGAGATCCCCTGAAATTTGATTGAATGTTCAGTGTAATAATGCAAACTATGCAATGTATGTACCAGGAGAGTAGATGCAAATCCATTTTGTGTCAAAGTATATGTACACACAAAAGCATAGAATAACATACTCTACTCTCCCTTTCTACATTTATTATTCAGACAATATCAAGATTTTTCTGTCACTGTCTGCCTAAAGTCACAAGCATAATGCACCACTTTTTAAAAATCCCATTATTTTCCTGATATTGTCTCCTCAATGTTCTCATGGAAAAGTCACAGTCATTAAGCAGTTTGCATCTGTATTTCTTGCAATACAAAGTCCTTTGTCCTTTGATATGACAGATTTAAACTACAAATGCAAAAATGTATCGGTAAATGAATGCAGTAAAGTTTGAATAATGCTGTGTAAGCTCCGTATGAGGTAGCCATGTATTCAAGACTATCGTGTGAAAATGACTTCAGAAGATAAAGACTTCACTTTCTCCAGTCACTTTTTTGCTTCATTGTTCAGTTCCACTGAAGTGTGAAAACTGCATTCCAACATCAGCTAAAGATTCAAATAAACAGGAACATTGATGTTTTAATATATAAGCCTCAATATCAATTATGTATGCTGTGTGCTTTCTAGTTCTCTAGTATCCTCAAATGTCCAAAAATAGCAAGGCAAAATGTCACATGTACCATCAATATACTGTACATGTATACCCTGCCCGTCTGACAACATCCCAACCTGAAAAGCAATGTGTGCTTGTTCAAAGGATCTTTATTTCTTTGGCCTACACACAATGGGAGATGTCAGGTGGAAGATAAATAACACAACTGGGAAGAAAAACTTAGGAAAACTCACAGATTTAAACTCAATCGCAATGGCCTCTATCCACTGTTTTTGCTTTTAAGCATGTTTGGCACATGACACCGAGTAGTAGCCAAGTTTGTCAATGCTGTGGCAGCAATTAGCATCCCCCAACACTTTTCCCAATTTAATTCACTAAGTGGTGCACAGAGCAAGTGAAAAACTTCCATCAAACTTCCCTCTCGCTCTAAGAGGTGTTTGTTACCAGTTTTGAGGTGTTCCAGTAATGTAATGCCTTTTTTTACAAGGCAAAGATAGCAATGCTTACCAACTGGGCACGGTCTTGAGGTCAACAGGCAATGATGTCATGAATAATTAACTGCCAAACATGCGCATATGCATGAATCATAAACACGAACTACACACACCTCTATTCCACATAAAAAGAACTCAGTTTCTATGATACTGGGGAAAATACTGCAATAAGAGGAACACCAATGTTGCAATGTACATCATACTAGATGATTTGAGGGTAGTCACCAGGATCCAGTATGCAGCCTGTCTCTGATCAAGGAGACCTCCTCCGCTTCTCATTAACTTGAAGAGGACTGATCATTTCAGGGACCCTCCAATCAAAATGAGATTATTGATAAAATGGAAATCAATAAGAGACTTTACAGAGCCACACTGCTTCAATTGATCTCAGGAAAGAATAAAAAAGCGCAATCAGGGAGAGACTCATCAAGCAGGCATGCAACTAGAGAGTATGAAGAGAAAAAAAAAGCACATTCCAATCTGCTCAAGAATTTGTGCAGTGTATTTTTCAATTTGTGATGGCATAGATTGGAGGGTAAACAATGAAAAAGAAAGATCTTCAGATTACAAGCTATTTAATGTTGTATTTTTTTTGTTTTCTAGAGAGTAAGGTACAATTGTTAAAAAGCAAGTTTTGAAAGCCAATGAAAAGAAACTGCTACAAACATGAAACATGTGTTTCTTAATTTTCCAAGAACGTTAGTGAAAAATACACCTGTAATTCATTTGTATGTAGACTAGATTGCACTCTTCTTGTTCTTGCTCTCGTTTTACCCTTGAAACCCTAACTTCTGGAGTTGCTTGAAGCATCTGTTGTCTGCCTAGGAGTTCAGGCTCATAACATTAATACTCCAACAAAAGTATTGAAGAACTTCTCATGCATTGAGAGTATTGGAGGAATTAGCAGTTAACCCGTCTAAAGGCTCCAAAATAATGAAAAAAAGTGACTGTGCTTGACTAGGTTCTTCACATCTATTATTCTTGTCTAAATATACCGCATCTCTAACTTTTTGAGCTGCTTTGGTTTGGCTGAATAAGTGAATCAGAGTGAATAAACCTTGCCTAGCATCCTACCTTGTGCCTGAGTTGACTGAATCTGATGAGCTGTGACAGACATGAGCAACAACCACACACAGCATACGTATGTCATCCTGGGTGCTGGCTGAGTGATGTCTAGCTGCAGCAGCAACAGCAGCAACATCAAGTGCTAGATCCACAAACAGCTAACCAGTTCAGCACCAACATTTGAGAGTGTTCTTTCTCGCTGGTGTGTTCAGCTGTGCTCAACCCACGATGGTGTGTCTCTCTAGCTTTCTATCACTAGTTTGTTGGTAGACTGCATGCAAGCGAGCGTTCCGCAGGATCTGTGCAGAGTGTAACACAAAGTGAGCCCACTGAGAAATTAATGAATGAGCATGAATGGCAAGATTACAACGGGTATGTCCATTCTTCTCATGGGGGTGGTCAGACTAGCAAGCAGGTGAACTCTGCCTCTCTCCCTCCAGCACTGGTACTATACAAATTAGCACTAATCATCAGTTTAAGACAGCAGGACAAAAAGAACACTCAAGGTATTGACTTTTTTAACTACCACTAGCCAGCTCAGTGAAGACACTGAGATTGGTAAGCCTTTTGATGGAATTGATGTGGTAATCTCCTTAGGACCACAGTTGGTGGTATTGGTAACAAAGGCTCAGTGGTACAGAAGGTCACTGATCACTCCAGCCAGGAGGAGTAAGGTAGATGACTTGAATTGTTACAAACAAAACATGAACTATAAACAAACATCCTCAGTTAAGGCTGACAGCTGACCATAAATTAGTATAAATAACACAGAACTGTTCATTTGGGAGTTCCCCCAGTGAACGAAAAGTGTACATGTATTGTAAATCAAACCTTTTGACATATGTAGAGCACATACAAGTACATGCAATTTATCATTTGTAATTTCTATATGACATACATTTATAAATCTCTTTCCCTCATTGAATAAATTTGTGCTGGGTAAAATCTATTCATACATTTACAATATGCATTTCTAATGACATTAATACTGTTAACTAGAACTTTTAAAGTTATTCTACATCCACAAAAACGTGTTGATGAAACATCACACAATGTTGGTGTATCAATTAAAATTTCTTCTCCTATACAGCATGTATTTCTTATACAGATATAATGAAACAGTACATCAAGAAATATTTGCAAAACAAATTTTCAAAAAATTAAAGTACATCCATGTTACAGCTGATTCAGTCCCTTTAAATCTTTGGGTTTGGCTTCATTTCTGATCTTCATCATCATTTTGTTGAGTGACAAATGCCAGGTTGTTGTAGAGTTCTAACCAGTCCCTGTGAGTGGTGATGTTGTCAAAGATCCAAATGGTTTGAAGACATGTTTATCAACATCCTGCTGGCTATAGTCAGCAACTCATAAACACCTTCATATAGTACACGCTTCACTCCATAATTATACCATACATTTCAGTGTTTCCAGCAAGAAGTCTGTTTTTTCCTGTGCTAGTCTTTATCTCTAACATTTACAGGACCTTTTTTCACTTGTTTGTGACTTAGTATATCATACTTTGATGTTTCATAATTTGCCTAAATGAAAACAGACAGGAAATATGTTTTTCACAATGTGTGTGGGCTACTGCTGTGTGATTGATTATTCTTGACTCTGTTTATTGTTTCACTCTGATAACTGTCATTGTTACTCATACGATCAATGTCTCTGTTTTATATGTTACATAGCATTTTACTGAAGAGTGCTATTTCACCATGCTTGCAGCTGAACAACTGAAAAGAAATTGTGTTGTTTCTCTCCACTTTTGATGTGATTGCTCATTCTTTCTTTTCAAAAAAGATACTAATGGTATTCTTGAAAAGCAATGTAAACCAAGCCTGAGGAGCAAGATAAGATCACTTGGAACGACCTAGACTAACCATTTCCTTCATAAGATCAGTGTGACTGAATTTGAAACAAATATGTGAACAAACCTTTGTATCAATATGAGCATGACCCACAATAAAGGAATAAATGATTATGCACGATCACTATGTACAGCTGTGAACTCCATTAAACTACCCACATAATACCCAAACATCAACTTGCATTGATGTCTATTCATCCACAACACCAAACACTCCACAAAAGGGAATTCAGGGCAGCAACACTTCCAATCCATCATCTCTTCATTACAGCAAATGGGACAAAAGTGAATGTACACGTGTTAGTTTGCAAAAGCTTGTTGTCAATGAAAGTTCCTCTACAACCTCCTTACATAGTCTGACACAGCTGATGTCAGTGACACTAGACAATCTGTTATGCTGAACACACACTGCACCTTGCCTAGCCTGTCTGCTGACAAAGACGCTAGACCTGTATGCAACGGAACCCCTTATGATTATCATGCACACTGCAAGTGAATTCTATCCCAGACCAGACAAAAGCAACAGTAGTAACAGGACACTGTGCCATGCCCAGGGTTCTATTGTGCTACATCCTCACTGGTTGTCAGCAAATGATGTCCATCCATCACAGCATCTCAGCTCGCCCAGTCCCTGTAAGTCTTGTTCCTAGGGCAATCAAATTTCAACTTTAAGGCCCCCTTTTCAGTCTCAATTTCATGTCAGTAACATGAAAATTAAGTTTTCAATTCACAATTTCTTACAAATGGTAAACCAGTGACTGGTGAGCTAAAACTCTGGATACATAGTATCCCCAAATATCATGCCTGCCATTCATTCACAACCTTTCAATACAGACATACCTGTATGCAACTCCTCAGGGCTGAAACATGGAATTGAATTTGCTTGGCCTAATCCTCAATTAAGAGGCAGTAACATCATACTGGTAATGCAGTCTTCAATTTCATGTGCCAAGTTCTCATAGCAATTTGTGGTGTCAGAGGGGTGTCTTGTTTCCTAGCTCTTACTGTCACACCCTAGGGCCAACCATCCCCAAGTAGGTCAGCCAATATGGCCCAGCTTTATGCCCCAAACATCTCCACCGTTTGTACAATAATCGCAGGTTACTGTGTCAGCACTATGGTGTATTGTTGTGCTTCTGATAATGCCTGCAGGACTGCTTGGCCAACTGACTCAGCAGTCGGTCCCATCAAACAAACCACCATCAATTAGTGCCATCAAGGCAACAATTGGCCCATAGCACTGTGAAACTTGAGATAATTATCACAGACAGATAGTGTGCTACATGATGAAGGGTGTTGCTCTTCAAACGGTCAAAATCAAAATCACTTTTATTTGATAATATTAAATCAAGGCACATCATTAGCAACCAGTCTGGTCATATAAATAAGATAAATGAAGAATAAAGATTGAAGAAAGTAAATACATGTATGTTTGATAGATACAAGTTTAGACTTTACAAAAAAAGAAAGCTCGCATTTGAAGGCAGAGACATGCAATCATAGCAGCAGAAATACTGTCAGGATCCAGATCCAAACTGGGACCAGTTTGTAGCATGAGAATAAAATGCTGTTGCCCATTAGGCAAAGCACTCTTCTATCTATCACTGTTCCCTTTGCAGCCATTCAAAGACTCCTAGCTGAGTTCAGATAGGTAACTGTGACAAAGTGTCTATGCAAATACCACAAATGACAGGTTATCTCTTGCAAGGGTTCCAACAAATAACCTCTGCCATTAATGTAACTAATCATAACTAATTGTAGCTATACACAATGGAGAATTAGATGTAAAATTAATTGCAAACAATTTAGCCACAAGTTAATATTTTATAGGCAAACAAATTTGTTATTTCAAAATCTCTTACTTCCCATTTTGACAGCAACTACTAATGTGAGAATTGCTGGCATCTTTAAATTGCAAGCATTCAAATGGAATTCTTTGCAGAAACCAAACGATGCAAACTAACAATTACATCCAACAGACGGGACCAAAATACTGTACTTGCATCTTGGAGACACAAAGGGTGTGCAAGATCCTATTTGAGAATCATGTACAAATGACTGTTTAGACCAAAGAAATTACAGTATTGAAGACACTTTCCAATGAGACTAGTTGCTGCCTGACTGAGCCTGGAATTTAGGAGAGCACCTATACTGCTCCATCTTGTGGTTTCAAACTGTGCAATTAACCAATCAGTGTGTTAACATTACATGTCAACTGTGACTAATTGGAATCATATCAAGCCACAAAACAATTACTGTCTAAGCTTGGCAATGGCTGAATCACTCTTCAGTATTATTTTTACTGTGTTCAGTGACACATAGATGTATCCATAATGACAGTAAGGGCTGCTACTGAAGATGTTATTTTTGTTATAAGGACAATTTGATGTTTCAACTGTATGTGTGTAAACATGATGATATTCCTTTCACAGTTTTCGGATAACTTTCAGGGGAAAGAAACCTTTGGAAACAAATCCATGGCAAATGGGGGGGGTATATATCCTCCCCACTTTTTGTGGGCTACTGAATCAAGCTCCCCACTTTTTCATGGTGAGAAAAAATTAAGGCGAATTGTAAAGAATTTTTCAGACTTTCCTACAACCAAAATGTGTTCAATAGAAAGGACATTTTTTAAGCCATAAATATATCATTTTGATGTAAGATTCTGGAGGAGCGTAATACATATTACTACAGATGTGCATCTGTATCACAAACATCAACCCTTAGTCTCAAATGATGTCAGCACCCCCCACACACACACACACACACGACAAATATGAGGTAGAGCAAGAGGCTGCCACCTTGGCTGGATGGAGCCAACTCCCAGCAGCAGTGCTTCAATGAGACTGAACAATTTGCTGAAACAGTAAGAAATGGCGTGCACTCTCAAGTTTCCAACCAGACATTGAGATAAGGTTTGGTGGATGTTTTACTCACACACATACTGGCAAACAATCTGTATGTTGAACCAGGACATTGAGTGGGATTGATATTTTTCTCTTACTGAAAGCAGCTTGAAAAATGTTCAATTCAATGTCACTTAAGCAGTACAGAAGCTGAATGCAAATAACAGGAAGACAAAGCACATGTACATAAAGCTGATGCACACTTTCTCAGACTTTAGTGACCAAAACTCAAAATTTGGAGAACTTCAAATATCTACCAGTATGCAACATTTATGAAATCATTTCCATGGCAAATTATATCTCAGACCTCCCCCCACACACAATAGATGACATAAGCAACAAGTAATTATACATGTTCAATCACACATTTACAACACATGAAAATTTATTTGTCACTTTACAGGAATACATGTATGTATTTTAAATCAGCGACACTTTAACAATGCTATCTGTGTCACAGTGTTGAGTGATTGGTTTAAAATGAGAGGACAAAGTATGTATCCATATTGATGCCCTCAAAAGCTGCTGGGATGAGGCCTTAGGGGTAGGCTGCCCAAGTTACTTTGGGATGTCGTTTCCTGCCCAGTGTGGAAATTCTCACCATACGTGAAGTGTCCGATTCCTGAATGTCTAAGTACCTTGCTTTCAACGGCAAGCACACAGTCAATGTGTCGCCTAGCTAGCACGACACAACTCACAAAATTGGCCACAAGTGCACGTTTCCTTGCAGATACATCATACATGTAACTTGTGGATAAATAGAATATCCATAAGGAAACAACAATTGTCTCAGACTGTTTACTGAATAAAACTTAGTTCTCAAAGTGTATCAAGTTTCTTGTTGAATAAGAAATGGGTGTGTGCAGAGTCATAGCAACGACCCATCCCACACCTACCTTCCCCTATCACTGCTGCTATGCAACACTTTGCCCACGGCAACACGGTAACATCGACCACAACTCTTAAGATTACAGGCGCCTATGGATCTTCCGTACTCTATATTCGTTCTCTTTTGAGACAACTAGCCGATCTATAAGTGCAGCCTGCCATATTCAACAAGGGGGTCACAAGTATTGTGGAAAGACTGTGGTGCTGAGCCTCAGGGTGAAGTGAGTTGGATACATTCACCTTAATGGTCAGGGCTGTAGATAGCTGAATGTGGCTCTCAGGAGTTCTGGTTCATTCACATTGCTCATAACAAAGCACTGAATCTGTCACTGCTATGTGTTCCCACTAATGAATTCAATCACTTGCATTATACATGCTGGCCACTGTTATCACAGAGGGCGAGGTAAATCCAGTCATGTTCAGAGTAATATGCCTTGGATGTACATGTATAAAGAAAAGCTGACTTTAAATATGATAAAGAAGAACTGAATGTCATAGTGTGCATGCACCCAATGAAAGAAACTCTTAGTAATCCAAGGTTACACTTTTGAAGATTGAGTTTCAGGATAGAGAGTTAAGGATGAGGTAAAATATCCAGCAAAGTACACAGTACAACTTTAATTTCAGGGTTTTTTATATGGTCACTGAGGCACAAGTTCTTTCCAAATGGCTATGATAATCTTGCACCTTTTTTGTACTAAGTGCAAAAAGTTTGAATGATTATGAGTCTAGAAATCCTTCTTTTCAAGTTTAAAAAAATCAGAAATCCCACACCTTGTAAATTACTTTTTGCAGAGTAAGTCTGCCTTGAGGATGCACAGCACCTTATAATTTGGCAAAATGCCTTGGTGACATGCATTCTTGGGCATTAAAAATGTCATGTCCCCAATAAAGGCAATAGTTTAAAACAACTGCTAACCTAAGGTACAAGGCTTTTCAAATCACACTGCTTGACCAATCTATCCCTCCAAGCAACACATTACACTTGTCTTACGGAACTAAACAACTATGTACTTCACTGATGTTGCTGAAAATCTAGCATTGTTTGATCAATCATGTGAACCTGTTAAGTTGATCAAAAACATAGAAAAGTTTGCTTTCCCCATTTTTATGTCAGACATGACAAATGCCTCTGAAATGATTTATCTCTGATCCAGAACTGCCTTTACAGCAGTCACTTGAAGTTACAACATTGATGTTATTGCTTGTTTGCTTTGTGGCTTTCAAAAAAACAATATTAGTTAACTTATTAGCTTTCAAATACATGTACCTGTATTTGTAAGTCATCCACAAAAATGACCTCCAGAACAAATAGAAACATAATTTTTACTTAATTAGATATTACAAAGAGTGTCCATAAAAGGTACTGTAATTCCAAAGTTTTATGCAGTTTTAATTACAAATAAAAGTTTTCATCCCAATTTTTAAGTAGGAAAATATCCATGAAATGGGTTGGTGCATAACTTTTCTTTCCTTTGCAACAGCAAAGTACAATGTACTGTGTGCGCATGGAAATTTGCGTACATCAAGACCAAGCTCGTTTTTCACTTCATTGGACATTTGGACATTGGACATTTTAGGTAGCACAGGTAGGTAGCACAGTTGGAACATAAAATATAAGTCAACTGTCAAACATTACTCAAAGTTTTGGTTTACTTCAAATGGTACCCTATAGGGATGTCAACACAAGTGGACTCAGACATTGGCGACTGAATTTTGGGTATTCAGGAAGTTTATACACATGCCCGAGGGAAATCTAAATTTAGAAAAAAATTCCAATTGGGCAATTAAAAAGAAGCATAAAGTGCATCCCTGTCTTTAGACATAAAAACAGTAGATTACTTATTCTGTGAAACTTTGATGAATGTCTTTACATACCATTAAATAAGTGCACCTACGTTTTTTGCCAAACAGAAAACAAATTGTCTCTATTTGAAGAGAATGGTGCATTGTGTTAACTAATCTCCCAGAATATCTTCAACGTGAATACAAAATACAATGTAAATCAATGCAAAGAGCAACAGCCTCGGATGCATGCACACTGTCCAGCATTCATCCTTCACTCAATATGCAATGTCTATGGCTTGACAAGTATTTCATATCTCCATTTGCTGCCAATCATTAACTAATTTGAAGCACTCAACTCTAGCAAGAGTGTGTTGCCAGCTGCCAGATGTTTCTACTGTTCCTCAAGTAACCTCACTCTTTCACACTTTCAGGCCTGTGTATCTGGAATTCATTTTTCTTTTTTATATTCAACTTAATTTGGTTTCAATAAATTGTGAAGGCCTCAAACAAACATTTGAATTCATTTTTATAAAGTTATTTTCTTCCAATATTTTATCTCCTACTATTTGCAATAAAAAGGCCCTTTTCAATTATTGCCTGCATGTTGGTAAAAGTTCAGTGAGCATACAGAAAGCCACAAAGAAAAACTTGATAACAGTTTGTCAGTGCCCCCTGCAACATTCTGTTTAACCGATTATGACCATGGATTCGAAGGAAAAACTTCCACTCTTGGGAAAAAACTGGGATTTTTAAATCATAAATCATTTCCATGAAGTCTTAGCAATATTCAATGTCTTTATGAGGAGTGTTCAAATTAGGAGAAAAGAGAAAAAAAAACCTGATTTCCTCCTTGCTAAATGATGGTCTCAAACAGCAATTATTTTCTTTTCCCCCAAATATAATCAATATTTGACATCATAACAATATCAAATGTAACGACAAACAACAAAAGCACAATTGACACTTGTTTACAACACTGTTTTAAAAGTAAACACTTGAAGCAAAATTGGAAACAAAGTCTGTTGTATACTAAGTGCACAAGCAACTGCATGCAAATTTGTGAAGTTGAATTATGTAATTGGCACTGCACGTTAGTAAACAGTGAATACATTGACAAAGTTTGCCACAAATTTGATATCTTTTTTCAGAATTTTTTAATGTGGAAGTAGAGCTAAGCAATGCTGAGATATTGCTTTCCAGAATCCCCATGTGTTAATTTGAGGTCAAGCAATCAATGATGTCACAGCTACTTTACAAGCACTGGTCACAACAACTCACCATTGTTTACACAATGCATGTCCCTCTTGATCAAATACATCACTATTCTGTGACAAACTTCATTCATTATCAAGCCTATGATTCAGGGATGCACTCCATTTCCATCATGTAACAAAGTTGAAGGTTGAGATTAAAGCAGTAAACAGAGTAATGCATCAGCTAAAAAGGAGAAGGTACAGTGACACATCCACCAAGGGAAACATGTCAGGACTTTTTATTTTCCAAACTTTACACTGAGCAGGTATTGAAAAAGTATGATCACCCATTAAATGGCTAGGTTCTAAATTCTGTACTCTACCATAAGGTACCCGGTACACACAAATATCATAAGCAAAGCTTGAATTTGCAATTGGCAATTTATTTGAGCGATTGTAAAATAAGTATCCATCGTTTAGCATTCTGAACAAGATGAAAAGAGTAGCAGTAATGCTTGTGTGTGCACATTACAGATTAGGCATGAGTGTACTGGTCTGAAAAATGGATGGTTCCAAGCATTTGTTATGGACATGACGTAATGGCGCCAACATTTTACTTTGTTTTATGCACTGTCCATTCACACCTGGTTTGTTTAAATGTTTGGCATTTAATGCTTTAATAATACCCATGAGCCATAACTGAAATTCACACCTGAGTATTGATACCTAATAGGAACATATTGCAGCAAAATGAGGTTAGTTTTGCTCAGTTGATGGAAATTTATGATATCTTGGGTGAAATAAAATTAAGAAAAAAAATTAAGAGAAAAAAGCCAATATAAAATAATATCACCGATATCTGGATATTTGGTACTTTTCAAAAGTAGGCGATTCCAATCATTTTAGACAATAGCCCTTAAAAATTGTCATACTGTCCACCACTAGTTTAGGAATATATTTTTGTAAATTGTCTCAAGACAAATAAATTGGACATTCATTCAGTGGTGAGCAGTTTTCATCAGAATGTAGAATGGCAGACAATCATATACACATAGCACTCAACTGTAATGGTTATTTCCCCTTTCCACACCAATCATGGCAATTGCCTTTTGGAAATATTGAGACTAAAAAGCAGATAACCTGACCATGCTGCAAATGGATTTCAAACATTGCAAAATTGTTATCACAAAAATCATATAAACAAACAAACAAACAGAGAAAACAAACCAAGACACCAAAAAGGCAAAACAAAATCAAAAGCAAAAGCCAAAATGTAATTTATCTGTTTGCTGTCAAATTTCATTGTCAACTAGATTTGGAAGGCCGCCTGTATAAACGGGTTGAAGGGCAAAACTTCAAACACATTATAGGTTCAATGAACTACAACTACCATGCTTTACTTTTTGTTAAACAATTGTAAATGATGTAAAAATACATCCAGATAAAACAAATGTGGAAATGCAATTAATCTTAAAAAAAAAAGATGGACACATGCAGCCTACACAAAACCAAAAGATTCTGGCAAATATTGGTGCTAAAACCAATCAGTTTTGCCAATAACAAGTCGACATTAAACAGCCACATTTGATTGAATCCTCAAGCAAGTATGGCACTACAGAAGGCTTGGTTACCAGGACATCCAAGAGAGGACTGCCTGGTATCTATGGTAGCAATCTCAATCCAATAATTCTAAAACAACACTGTCCCCCTGCTCTATTCTGTCATAACAAAACTTGTTTTTCCTTGATTCAAATTGCAGAATGGTTCGTAATGGACTGAGATCAATTTAGATGTCTCGGTGAACACTTGACTGCTAACTTGGACCACAGCAACCTATCAAAAAGTGCAACATAGACAGCAATAAATAATGTTAATCTCCACTGGTTAAACATTCAGCCAGCAGGAAGGAGCTCAAAACACGCCGCTGTTACTTTGGATTATTTCTGGTAAATTTAACACTTTGTACATTTCCGAAGGAGTCAACTGTTTAAACAGTGAATGGAATGGAGCTAAGGGATTGGGAGGCAGGAGTCTTCATACAAGGCAATCAGGAATAGGCACAATCGACAGTAACCGATGAAGAAACGTGCGTATACATACATTGAAGTACAAATGACTGAATACATTGCACAGTCCACCCTGACACTCCTTCAATTGTATCACATTTCTGACAATATTTTTCTTTCAAATAAAACAATGCTGGGAACTTAGGGAATGTGGTTTGTGTATGCTGAGGGGTTAGAGGGGGTTCAATCCAGCTGGTGGTGATGAGTTGTGTCCTCAGGCAAGCCATGTTATCTCCCTCTCCACCAACAAGTACATACAAGTACCAGCATTAGCCTGATCGTGACTGCAATGGACAAGCATTTTACCTTGTTAAGGAACAGAAATACTCAGAGCCACAAGTTGCTCAAGACATCAGAAATAATTGATGATGAGCACTGTACTGGCAGAGTACACCCTCAGTTCAATAACAGTCTGATATATTAAATCAAATACCGTTACATTTTGACATGTTAGATTTATTTGTGGAAAGCAGGTTACAGATTTCATTGACTTGTGGTAAAAATGAGTTCCCATTGATATAACAGGAATGTGAAAGTCGAATTAGAGGAATCCAAATGGTTCAAATTGGTCAACTTAAAACCATTGGCAAGGCACACACACCATCCTGACCAATGACAAGCTTGACCACATTTCATAATATCATGCCAAATAAAAACAGCCTTGAAAACAGAGAAAAATTAACCTTCATCACATTGATTCTGACTTTACGTATAGACCACGATTTACAATGGTAGAGATGACCCTGGCTTTACAATAAAGGTTGCCAGGGTAACATGCACAACCAAGTAAGCGAATGCCTTTCCAATAACAGCAATTTCACAGTATAACCTACATGTACATTGTACCCAGTAAATGCAGTCTTGAGTCTGTTCATGACAGATGCAAGGAAGTAATTCAAGTGACATAAAGAAATCCATTTTTGAACAAGAAAGCATTCATATTTATTATGTTGTTGGGCAGGGATAGTTATAAAATCACAAGGACTTGGTATGTTATGCCTCCCGCATATGTAAGCATGTGCATACCAGTGCAACATAGAAGTCCTGCCATACATCATACGTGTCTTTGGATGTTACATAAAACTGCATCAAACTGCATCAAATTGGTTTCATTTGGGGCCTCTTTATGTTTCATGTTTATGCAAAGGGACAATTTTCAATGAAACTCACCATGTGTTTTGTACCCGGGAAGTAGCCCAACTCTGAATGTCTATTTCTAAACTAACTCTCCAAAAATGAATACGTTTCATGTTTATGCAACTTCCATTTGGAACTGGGGAAGGTGAAAAAACACTCTGAATTTCAATTTGTTGATTTTGATGGTTTAGTAGTTTATATGACGTAGTGAAAGATCCACTTCCTACTTCATCATGCTTTCCTTAGATTGTTGCAGTATAGTGTTTCACATCTTACAGTGCTCACTTTTTTAGCTTTGAGACATCTGGACAAAATTGAACATACATGCAACACACTATCTGAGAGCAGTATCCAATGAAAGCTAATCCTCATGCCCTTTCTGTTCACATACATACTGGTAATTAGCCCCAAACTCAATTTTGGCATACATGTACATGTACCTAGTACCATATCAAACTCATACAGCATGTCTCAGTTTCAGACTTGCCAACATGCCTACTACTTCCTAAGGTCAGCCATTAGCACACAATAGATTAAAAGGTATTAGCTTTCAGTTCATTCAACATTTAAATCTATTGTGTGGTAATGCTTGACCTCAGGAAGCAGTAGGCAATGTTGGCATGCCTGCACTTTGGCTATAAATCTATTTCACTCATTACAAGCTCAGATATTGAACATTATGTGGTCCTATTATGTTGCCCAGATGTACATCAAATGATGTATTTTCAGACTATACATTTTCCAGAATGAATGTTACTCCCAACATAATTCATCAATTTAACCTCCTCTGCTAAATGCTATATACATGTCCTACTTTACACACATGTACATGTACTGTCATTTGAAGACAACTAGAATGAAGTTGGCAATGTACATCAATGTTTTCACTAGTTTTAATTGACCCCCTGTACTGCATATTTAAAAATTCAATTATTAAATAGTTGCACGTTCATTTTTACAATGCAATATTCAGAGGGGAAAATCTAAGAAATACATGTACTAAAGAAACATGTCAATCAAATTCTAAACATCCATTTCCTGACCAGCTGACCCTAGCAAGCTCTGTGATCAAGTGGTTAAGATGTCTGCACTAATAAGCAGGAGGTCATGGGTTCGAGTCCACATTTGACTAAGCTTGTGAATTTGTTCATAAGCTCTCAGACAAGCACTGAGTAGTGTTTATGCACATGTGCATCTGTGTAAGGGGGAAAAAAGGGAATTAAAATTAACATCTCCCCGGCGCAAAGAACACTGATCTTGAAAACACATTTCCTGGCGTAATGAACTTCAAGACAACTGATGCATATTCACCCAACAAAAAGGTCACTTCTTTTTTACTTTTTGTGTGATCTCACTGAGACAAAATAAAATTGGCGAATAAATTACCAATTATGATCAGACATCATGTGCACTCCCATAAAATGACTGTCTGCCTGTACTTCAAAGCTTTGGCATCTGTTATCTGTTCCCCCCCCCCACAATCCAACAGGCAACACCTCTATACCCTGTATATTCTGTACCATACTGAAATGGATCAGTTCATCTTGCACGACTTTCTACAAATGAGATTTTAGCCAGGGGGGTAAGGAGGATGTATAACCCCCCTGAGCTCCAGGAAGCTTCATTTGTGTACACCCACACACTACCCTCCTTGCCGGACGGTCATTTCACCTCAGTCACTGACACAATCAGCCCAAGTGCAATATTGAACCAGCAACACGAACTTGCCACTTTAATAGTGAAGGCAGCCAACTTATGAATCCAGCTGCTAGGGCAGTGATTAAATTAATATGGCTCTCAAGAAAAGCCAGGTACTCTAAACACTCCTAGGATGCCACTCAGATAGTTACTTGACAGGCTGGGGGAATTACATGTACACCACAAAGAAAAGTTCCAGTATTTTGTGAGCAATAAATCAAATGAAAACACACATATACACCCATACACAAAAAAGGGATTACTTTAAGAATTTCCACAATTACTGAAGCCCTGTTTTAGCATATTAATCAAGTTACACTTAAAATTTCATTGTAGGCTCTAACAGCAAAGAAAAAAGGGATTTTCATGCTGTGTCATGCTATGCACATCTGACAATGAATTACTACAAAAATCAAATAGAATCCTGTTCATTTCCCATGGTTACTGCTTCCTCAATGCAGTCTTGTATGGATCTATGCAGCTACATTACATGTACATTACGTGCTTGCAACATGCACTGAAGTTACTTTCTGTGCAATTCTGCAACTTGAGTAGCAATTTCTTTTTTGACAAGGCATATCTGGCCACTGCCTAATGGGTTTAACCTGCCTGTCCCTCAAAAACCTATGTCAAGTCGTGGTAAGAGCAAATCAAATTTTGAGATTGCTGACTATAAATGATTCGAAAAAGCATCTGCCTTTTAGTGATCCTGAGCTAGCAATTACACGTTTGAATTTTCATTTGGGGAAGACTTTGGGAAGCAAATTTAATATGAAGGTCACAAATTGATAGTGTTTCTTCTACAATGTACTGCATTACCACTAAAATACATGCACGCCCACTGCATTCGTGGCCAAACTATAGGCCTAGCGAATTTCAAATATCAAAAAATAAACCTTACCCAGTAGGTCCTTCACGTTTCTTGATGTCAGCTGAGAGCAGGAATATCAGACTTCATGGACACTTTCCAATGAATAAGTTCTTTAGGAGCCAATCATGCATGCATTAAAGAGACAAGGATGCATATCGTATGCAAGAAAACAGTCACTTCTTGCACTCGGTACTGTAACCGGATAGGATACTTGGGAATTAACATATTTCATTTGCAGTGAATCAGACTATGATCAGACTAACCTCATCCATGTATGTCAGGAATTTCTCACGGTTTATATTTCAGTCAATGTCTGCCAGTTCTGGAAGAATTTCATGAATCAATTATTGGTCTAATCGTATCTTCCCTTAAAGGCACATGTGCATCATGCAAAACCAGTGATAAAACTGCCGCTTGTCGACACCACAAGATTGACTTTGTATGTCATTTTAATGTGAGTTACATTCAAGAAAGTACATGTGCATGTAGGATTTGTCTCTCCATAGATTTTTATTCTGATTAAATTAATGCAACATATAATATGATCCTTTTTGTGTCGCTTGTTACATGTGACATGCTCTAAATATGAAAGTAGTAGATGGAAAAAAACTCAAATCTATTGTAAGTTTTGATTTGAATCACAGATCTCTTTTGGCTGGTACTTGAGAACATTTTGTGTCAAACCCTCAAGAAGTTAGATAAGTCTCTTGTAGGAAAAGAACACACACAAAATAATATACCACTACAAACCAAGAAAGTATAAACAATTTGAACTTTTCAACACTTCAGCAAAACTTGTTTGCACAGTAAACTAACACTACGTGTTACACCACCAATATTCAGAAAACAAAAATAATACTACTAATTGGACTAATTTGCACCATCTTCATCTCTAGCTCTCAGCAATTGAATTCAAAATTGTAAAAGATTTGACCTAGTTTGGGTGACTAGGTCACATGGCTTTTGTGGATTGTTTTCGAAAGAGCTTTTTTTTAACCTTTTTTTGTAAATCTGGCACATTCTGGCGAGACATACAGCCAGAATTTTGTTTGTCCATTTCAAACTAAAATGTTGCCACATTAACCAATTTTCCCCATCCTGATTTTCATCAACTTCTATCCCCATCCTGTGCTCTGCAATCAGCCATTCCGCCCCCTTCCTATCCAGTATTACTCATTATTCAGTTCAACATTAAAATGGCTTTACAGAATGAACAAGGTTATGAAAATATTTCGTCCAGTTTGATAGATGACTGTTCAGCAAAATGATAATATACGACAAGAAGAGCAGGAAAGACATTCAACTGACCTACATGAATGGAAGGCATGGCAAGTTTATATTTCAATTTTAGACTGTGAAACATCTCTTTGTTCAGCCATCAGTAATGACAAGACACAACTGTCAATGTTCCCAAATTTACATTTCTTACTGAAGTGTGAAGTATGTAACATTTCTTATTTCCAAAGCATGGCACAACAAGCCAGATGATTTAGAGTCAAAATCACTCCAAATCTGACTGCAATATTCTGGAAAAGAACCATTCCAGAGTAATTTGAGTGTAATTTCACTTGAAAAATTTGTCTTGAACAAAGTTTCAGAAAACTCTATGAAAATACTTATTTTCTTGCACTATTATATGTGACACATCCCCCACAAATTTCTGGTGTCCCCCCCCCAAAAAATGAGAATGGATATTGATCAAGGCTGACAAAAACTTGCTCCAAAACCACACCACTGAAAGCTGGTGTCCCCTTTGTGCCCCCACTAGTAAAATCCTAGCTACGCCACTGTTCCCCCCTCCCCCATCATCCTTTTCTCGGACCCCATCAGCTTCCTAAGTCTACCTCTCCTTGGAAAATACTCTGAAAAACTGTGACTGTCAGGGTCATCTACAACAATCAGTGTGAATGTACAGAAATCAGAAGTAAATTTGAAAGCAGGGAAACTAAAAAATCATTATAAGAGGAAATAACCCTGCAGAAGTACATGTTTCTAGATGAAGATTAACGATTATGCATCCAAATTTCCTCTCATCCCCTACTAACAATTCAAATTACTGCCTCTGTTTTTCCTGTTGTTTTGACCTTACAATGTCTCCTTAGAAATTCCTCAGCCACCTAACAAGACAAATGGGGGACACACTACCTGTGGGAATAAACTGAAGAATGGTAGGAAGTCTTAAAGCTAGGCCATGTAACCTAGATTCATTCTGGATGAAGTATGAAGGCAAACAGGCATGCCTATATGTAGTCAACATGTCTGCACTGAAGTACCTCAGTAAACTGAAGGCGCAAGCTGGACACTCCATGGACACATCCTTAACAGTTAATAATCCGCTAGAATACTACTACCAATGCAATGCGAGTATCAAGGCTTGATACATAGAGGCAGTCCTTAGCAAACTGGAGTAGTATCATCAATTACATCTTAGTGCTGTTCAACTGAAACCTCAGCACAATGAATACACACTTTTACTATACATGTACTTGGGAAATACTATCTCTTACATATGTTACGTATGTTAAGTGTGTGTATGCAGATGTATGTATATGATATAATGACAGAACCAACTCTTGTTGCCTAGTGTCAATTGTTGTTAAAGGATCACCCAAATGAGCAGGATGTTTGTATCACACAGCATACATATAGGCCTACAGTTAAGCCATGATGATTATTTCCAATCTGACTAATATTCTCAAATCCAGATTGATACTATAATATATTGGACCAGATTGATCATGTTACCCTTGATCTGACCAAATACAATATACAATCTGACTTTTCTGGTTTTTCGTCTTGTTTAAAATGTATGAACTTATCTGTCATCTCTAGTGATTTGTTAACTTACCAGTCATAAGCTCATGTTCAACATTTTCCATGTACCCTTCCCCCCGGTTGATATGATCCGTTGTATATGAATTTATCTTGAATATACAATGCTATGGGACAACATTTGGCCAAGTGTTACTACCTGGACGTATTTTTATGAGTTAGGTTAAACAGTGTGAAGCTTTTTAAAACTTCATACATATTTTTGCCCATCCAAGAAACTCTCAGATTACAAAAAATATATAAACCCAAAGACATCTCAATTTATGAGCTTCATCAAAAATTTATGTTTAAGTTCTTTGTGTCATGAAATTTGTTAATTTGGATACCCTGTTGGGTAGGATGCACCCCAATGTCAAAGGTTATTTAGTACACGTACTGTACTGCTAACATATTGCAGCGTATGCTCGCGCTCATAGGCTGGGCTTCACATACATGTACATTGCACTAGTATGTATGTACACAAGCCCGTAATGCATCTTATCAATGTGGTGTGTACCGGGCTGCACCACGACGGGTAGGCCTACACTTTACACGGAAAGTACATGTACATGTATACAGAATGCATGTGAACCTTACGGATTGGCTCTCCACGTGATCCATATACAACGTGCAATCGGTGGTTACATGTAATGCTTGCTCTTTCTTGCTTCTTCACGTTTTACATATGAATGAGAATATTACTAAACCATCAACATTTTACAGGACCCAAAGTCTACACAGCCTATGACCCCCTTCCCCCTTCATACACTTTATACAACCATGAAAAATGGTGAACACTTTGGAGAGTCCCTTAAGAGCAATTTCTGTGTCCTTTCTTCAACATGGTGCTATTAGTTTTATGTAGGTCAGTCTTTCTGTTAAGTTTTTACACTAATTTAAACCTGACATCAAAGGCTTTGAAGTAATAATATTTGAAATGACATAGGCTTAGCACTGGAATGGTCAGTCAATTTACACAGGACATGGCAAAAGATACACTTATAACAATTCAAAAGCTTCCTCAAACCATAACACTCTAAGCAGTTTTAATACATGTTACAAATCACTCCCATACAAACTCTCAAACAAGGTATTTATAAATGGTAAGTTGAAATATCAAAGTGTACAGGAAAACTGTGGTTAGTCACATTATGGTCAGTTGCATTAATACAGGTTGTCAGTCAATTTGGCCAAGCCTACATTGAGTTTCATGTGTGTTCTTGTTTGACAGAACTGATGGCTTCATTCTTTGTAAAACAAATGCACAGAGTTGATGTAGAATATTTAGGTAAATAAATCAAGTCATTTCTCTTAAACATCCTGGAAAAAAAGGCAAAATTTGTATTTTTCTTCTAAAACAGTTTCAGGAAGTTAAGTTTCCAGAAATACAACTGTTGCATTTAACTTACTGTCTGATATCTTGGGGGGCATCACATTCTTGTATAAAGTGAAATTCTGGATGAATTACTGATCAATACAAACAGGAATTACTTCTTACCCTTGTAGGCTCAACCACTTGCTGCTGGGTGGTTTGAAAAATGCAGTGCACACATATGGCACATTTTCATGATTTTCAGTTTTCATAATTCTTTAAAAGTTATCATTTCAATTAATGGACGTTTACACCCACACGAATGACTGTCTGGTGGCTACTCTAATCTGACAGACAAATCTATTGACACTTGAGTATTTCAGCCTGGCCTGCAGCCTTGTAAAAATAGCCCAGATTGTGCAGTGTTATGTAATTTTCTTTTGTTCACGAACCTGGCACAGTGCGCTGCTGACCTCTTTTTAATAGGGGCCAGATTAGCGTGCAGCAGTGCTGTGTGGCTCATCGCTGCGGTGGTGGTGGAGCACTTTTGTCCCCGCTGGTAATCTGCTCGCTGGATTATCTCCACTATTGAAAGTGAAAAAATGTTGGTAATTCCCAGCAGTCTGGTCTTTTACTACCAGTACAGTCTTTTGATACAAGGCCCAGTTCCCTTTGTACGATTTCGGAGACCCCAGCCACGCGTATAGAGAATATGTGTCCCGTACAGGCAACCCCCGCGGCCAGTGGTTAAAGGTCATATAATCAGCAAACGTTCTTTGTCCTAGCCCTGGCTCACAGGTTGCCCATAAAAGTGTACATGTATCTTGCACACAGCTTGCCATCAAGTAGGTTTTATCTCCGTCATCCAACTTGGCTATACGTACAATGTGTGGCATGCTCAGCATAGTATGGTCCAAGCTGAGTCTTTGTATTATGAGGGATAATTGTGCAAAGTGTGAAAGGTCAAGGACACACAAATTGTGCAAGAAAACTTTAAACCAATCAGATTCTCAGAGATGCATCTCGATGCTGGACAATGGGCATGCAGCTGGCTGTAGTTATGCAGCCACTCCATTGTGCACAGACACAAATGGTGTGCACTCAAGTTTTCACCTCCGTCCGCACAACTAAATTCAAGTTTAGCAATATACAGCGTAATACTTATAGGAGTCAAGAGGCTCTGTACATGTGTTTTTTCCTTTGGGAGTGTGTACATGTACTGGTTCATCGTAAATTGCTAGACCCCATTTACGTTGTTTTTCTGGCATTTTTCTGTGGATAGAGACAGCCAGTAACCCTAATTGCTTATGTTTTAGGGCATTCAAATCACTTAAGGTCTCTGCATTCGAATACAATTTGTTGCCATAGCATTTTAAAAACATCCTGAGTAACATCGTCTAGAATGTTTATTGTAATGGCATGCCTGACACACTCTTAACTTTCAAAGTTTTGCCACCTCTAGTGGCCTATTATCTCATACATTGTTAGTACTTATATTTTGCAATAAAAATGAATGAAATGAAAAGAAAAAAATGAAATGCAATTAAAATGGAAATGGAATGGAATGAAAAGGGAAGGGATGAACTGTTAGCAGGACAGTTCAGGAGCAAACTGTTAGCTCAACAATTTCCTGAACCAGCTGGCAAGATTCTTTGCCCATAGCAAGAAGTACTCATTGGGCCATTAATTACCTCTCCTGTTTCCAAGTTCGTACATGTACATGTAGACAGCACAGACTTAGTGCAGACAGCTCTTTGGAGAAGGGTCATCATTCCATGTCAGCAAGCTGAAGTTGGAGCTTTAGTCATGGCCAGAACTAGAACAGAGACAAGCTCGGGATCACTGACACATCTTTGAGCAGGGTGAGATGATGGACGAGCTGACTTGCTCCACACTGGATGAATATTAAGCCATATTCTGTCCTCTGCACCACACTGATTTCATTTTGCATTAATTTGTGGATGCCTGGTCACTGGAATATTTCCTCACTGGCAAAACACATGCACACTGAGGTCGAGCATGCTCAATCTAACACAAAGGGACCACTGAAGCCACTGATGAATGCTTACAAACAGGACATGTGAAAAAAATCAGTTTAAAACATTTCGAACATATCGTGGTCTTCTATGTCACTTTCATTTTTCTCCTGATGACCAAAGGTAGTATCAGGAAATCTACTCTAAGTCAACTGCCAACAAAATAGCCCCCATAGACTATTTTGAGAGCCAAGCTCCTTCAAACAAAATTTGAAGGTCCTATGCATGTACAAAACATCCATCTCACCTAGGGCTTACTATCATGTAGCCCTCAAATCACTCTGCATTCTTCAGCCTGTTTTAGCTCCACCGAGACATTTCTTTGGATTCAAGAGCATGCATCCCACACTAAGATAATCAGTATTCTGAAAGGCTCAAAGCCTATACATTAAACCACTAGATCTACAGAAACTCCTCTAAAATACCAACTGCCACACTTGTTTGCAAGACTAAACCTTCTTATCAAGCATAAAGCCTGGTAATATGAGGAGTGTGTGCAGCTACATGTGCTTCTTGGTGAGAAGGCTAGAGCAAGTTAGATGCTATTATTTCGTACCATTCTGCATTCAAGTAAAAATTCAGCTGGGCCAACACTCACTGCACAAGACACATGATTTATTTTTATCAATTGATTTATTATTTATACCTTTGATTCATTGATTTCTTATTTATCATTTATACCTGGGAACCCATTCAGTTTATAAAAAGTGTTCTTCCATAGGTCCCAGTTGTAAGGTGTAAAAAGACATTAGGAAAAAATAAAATTAAGTATAGACAATTAAAAAAAATCAATGGAAAGAATTACAAATCTTTAGGAAATGTTACATTAAGAAATGTAAAATCATTAAAAGACAAATAGGTTAAAAGGATGATTTGCTGTTTCCAGTGATTGTCCACTTCACAAAGCCCAAAAGCAAAATGCACAAGGACCAAAGTAACTTCAGAAACTAAATGCTCAGCTACATTTTAAAAATGGCATGCTCTGGAATCTGCAGGGCTGGACTGCAAAGTACACTGTAGGTCTTTCTGCAATACAATTTAATGAATGTTTTCTATACCATTAAACAGTGCCAAAAAACTGGGCCTTTGCAAACTTTGGATTCACAGTCAAAAGCCAGCAGAACCCAATGCAATGCCTACATATTTATTCCACACTACATGTGTATGTAGTGTCAGAACCATGGCTGATGCTATGGGGGAGGGACCACAGCTCTGGAGGGAACACTCAGGTGGGGGAGGTGGTTCATACATACAGTTTCAAATAATATGCAAGCTATTTTATCTTCTCTCTTTAAACAGCAAATTCCATTGATGGCTGGGATACAATGCAAGGATTATGTCCCCCATGTCTTCCCCTTCCTCTTTTACACCTACATGTAGAAATCAGACCTCTCTCTCCAGTGGAGTGCTTCCCTCGTGCAGTATTTACAATTTACACCACTCAACTAATATACATGTACATGAAACTGTACAAAGCAATGTAATGCCACCTCAAACTGCAGTACAAAATAATCCTCTTACCACTATCATTTCTTTGAAATTGCAGTATTTCTTGAAATCAGAACCTTTCCTAATTCTTCCTATTGGAAACAAATTGTTCAAAGCCAAAGTCAGTTTTCTTGAACCTTGATGGAACTCGAGTCTTGAATGCTGAAGGGTAACACACATCAATCGATAAAAACTTGCCTGCAAATGAAAAGCGCACTATGTATTTCATCAGTCTAGACCCAAACGATCTGTTTAGAGTTAAAAGTTCTGCAAAAGTTAAACCGTTCTTATTGCAAACATTAATATCAAAGTGAATGGGTAACACTTTCAATCCTTTGAATGAATGCTTTGAGTTTACATGTATATCAGATTTGTGTGGGCCCTTAGACACTCTTTTGCTTATTTGGGTTGGGGGAGAGGCTTCACAGGCAAGTTCAAGCTATGATAGGTTAGAGAGCTACATGTAAACATGCATGTACGTATACATACATGTACATGTGTTATTGATGCCACAGAATCTATTTTAGCAAGTTCCCAAACACAGGCTCGTGCCTGTTGCCTCCTGGATTGAGCATGCTTGCCTTGACCTAAGCCTACAGCTGGAAACTACAATGCATCCCATGAGGCCCTGCAGTGGGTGCTGCTAGCGGATGTGATCAGAGTAGTGACAATCCCAACAGCCAACTGACGCCCTTGTCATTTAGCCAGCTTTATTTCATCCATCCACTTGCTGGTTATTTATCTCAAGTGATACATTACATCTAATAAAATCTTAATAAAATGCTAATGCACTTGAGCCAAATATTCAATCTCTATTAGTGTCGTATTTCAATTACACAGGCATACAACTTGGACTTTGACAAAAAGGAGGAAATTCCAGTTTTTACAAGACTTTGTACAGCATTTGTCAATTTTCAGTGGTATGAGTGCCACGTGAAAAACAAGGAAATCAGCTGATCCAAGGAAAAGTTGCATGTCTGATTACAAGAGCTCAGTGTGATCACTTTCTGCCCTTTATTATGCAAACATGCAGTCTGGTACTGTCCTGACAATTTAACAGTATTTCCATCCTTAATAGGGGGCTATTTTAATGTCGTCTCATTACTGATGAGGCTCCAGTCTCTTAGCACTTCAATGTACTGTATTGTTTGTTACTTTTCTGGTATAGTACTCAATAATATACATAATAAAATTGCTTATCGAGTGTAACCTAGACTGTTTTTACCACGGTTATAAATCCAGCATGCCTACAAATGAACTTAACCTAATAATCTATTTTCCAACTACCACTGACCAGTTTTGATTTCACAATGTCAAAACAAAACCAACTGAAAGCATTTGAAGTCACTCATTACTTGCTTAGTAAAAATACGTCTGCTTTGTTGAAGTTTACTGAGAGAAAACTATATTAATGTAAAGGGTATAAGGATTAATGTTCACTTGAAGAACGGACCTCTGCACATTTATGTATCTGTAGGCTTATGTGTTTCATTCTATGCACTTTTAAAAATATTTAAAAAGG
The DNA here is from genome assembly GCF_054643075.1 of Acanthaster planci. Taxonomy (NCBI): domain Eukaryota; kingdom Metazoa; phylum Echinodermata; class Asteroidea; order Valvatida; family Acanthasteridae; genus Acanthaster; species Acanthaster planci. The sequence continues at coordinate 14,272,820 of NC_141786.1, read as the reverse complement.
TTTTACAGTAGCCTACAAGCTTTGAAAAATCAACGTCACAAAACAAGGTTACTGTCGCGTGAGGACGCCTTAATTGGCGGGAAGTGCAATCTGTTTGTCACTCTGTCACAGCCTTCCAAAATTTCACGAATGTTTAACGGATTGCCAGTCCAATCGGCGTCCGGAGAATAAATTACTGGCTGTGGCACAGCCATAAAACAAAAGACTTTGTGTGTGATCTTCCTTTCATATGAGTCTGAGTATAATAAGCCATTAGTTTGATGTAGAGTACATGCAGAGAGTGGAGAATCCAAGAAGGTTACTGGCAAACTAGCCAGGGACTCCTTCATGACACATTTACTCCATTGAATTTGGTCTTTAAAATTACTGCACACTGTTCTGAAGATTTATCACAAAATTGCATAAAACTTGGCTACAAAATGATCCTTATTTAAAATGTTTTGTATGTTACCATAAGCTGACATTCGGTTCAAAACCAGCTTACAACTTACCTCAAGTGCACGGTGTACAGTGAATGGCCACAGAGAACACATTGAACAACTGTTTCTTTCTCTTTTTTTTTACACTTGGTCAATCATTCCATGGTCATACAGATTTTTCTTTCAGATTTAACTCTGTGGTGTTCCACATAGCACAAAAAGGATGATTTTTCCCACAAGGTTTTGTTACAAGAATTTTGGGTAAAATCAGTGTTTATATTGATAAATAATAAATATCATTTAAATTACAAATCTTGGCTTATCATCCCCACAAAAAACTTCTAAATACATGAAATGCTGCTGGAGTGATTTTGAAAACAAAGAAAGAAGATTCCTTCATCTTTGTAACAGCTACAAAAGCACAAGGCACGGAATCTCCATGGGACCTTCCCTTCGAAGAAAACCCTTTGATCATGTGAATATTAAATATATCCATTCGCGGGTTGCAAGTGGGTTTAATCTCAAAACTAGTAGAGGACTAATGAAAACATATTTCCTAATGAAGCAGAAACAGTGAATAGTATGATCCCTGTGATGTTATCAAGCCATTCATCAAAAAAATTTCATAAGTAAGCTTAAAAGTTAAGTAGCACCATGTGCTTCTACTCATACCATATATGCTAGACAAAGCAATACCCCTATCCAAATGCTCAGTCCTATATGTAGAATTCATGTTAGTGATAATCTGTGGTTTGTACTTGTAACGCTGTTGTTTGCCAAACTTTGTAGTCCTCGAAACCCTTCCAACTAAACACGTGTAGCACTATCTTTGTTCAACAGAGGGCAGTATATGTGTTTTCGATAAAGGCAAAACTCACTGATGTTGGAGTTGAACAATGGTAACGAAGGAGCTAGCTGGCATGGCACACTTGTTAGGTGATTGGGCTCAGCTCACAGTGCCTGTTGGTTGTGTATAAGGTTTCTCCTTCTTAAGTCTTTTGTTCTATAAAATAAATCTCCACAGCATTTTGTCAATGTGGTATCATCATGAAACATCAGTCCTGATCCTGATCGTGTGCACACAAGTGTGACATCAAGATGACCTTATCACATGATTTCATCTGACTTCTTTGTGTATGCAATGGCACCTCAAAGCGCAAACAATTCATTTACATGTATTCCCTGCATGGCTATTAACAGGTCTGTACCATAGTGGCGCACTGGTGCAATATTCATGGTACTCCTGTGGATAACCATGAACTAAAAGTTTCTTTATTAATTTATCTGATGATACCACTTGTTTTTCGGATGGCTTGTCAGCTTCTTTTAATAATCTTTTTGATACCCTCAATCAATTTGCCACTTACTCTGGTTAGAAAATTATTTTTTCTAAATCTGAAGGTCTGGATTGGTTCTAAAAAGGGGTGCAGTAATTGTCGCTTTCAAGAGATTGGTTTGGTGTGGAAGTCAACCCAATTTACAACTCTGGGTATTAATTTCTCTTTGGACTTTGAATTGTTGTTTGATTTAAACTATAAAATTAAGTTTAAAAAGCAGACTCTTAACAGTTGGAGATCTAGACATTTGTCCTTAATTGGGAAAATTTGTGTCACAAAATCTCTCTTTTGCCAAAATTGCTTTTTCTCTTCTCTGTTCTTTGTATCAAAATATCTACCTCATTCTTTAAAGAATTGGAAAAAAGATTTTTTTAAAATTTATCTGGAATAACAGAAATGATAGAGTTAAATGGAAAATTATGTACACAGATTATTCTTTGGGGGTTCTTCGTATTAAAAACCCTTTATTTTCTGTCAAGCTCAAAAAATGGCCTGGGTTAAGAAAACACTAAATGATTCCTGTGACAGTTTATGGAAAACTACAGAAACTGATTCTTTGTTTAACTTTCACCCTAATATAGACATTTTGTGGAAATCTAATCCTCCTGTGAATCTTTTGGGTAAAATAAAAAACACTCAGGTTGCAGACTCTACTAGGACACGGACCTTCTTCAGGAAAAAGGCTATTATTGATATGGGCTTCGAGTTAACTGATTTCTCCTTTTCGGAAATTCTGTGGTTTAATAGACATATTCCCTCTAAATCAAAACCATGCCTTTACTTTCCAGAGTGGTACGAAAAAGGTATAATTTGTGTCAAGGACTTCTTAAATGAACCTAAACCTAATCTTTTATTTGAAGAGCTCATAATCGAGTATATTTCCTTTAAAGAGAGAAGGAAGTATAACACTTTGCTCAATTGTATTCCTCATGATTGGTTTTACGTTTTTATGATCAATAAAACATAGAATGAGAAAAAAACATGTGTTTTTGAACAATAAGAGGGTACATGTAAATTTTCACAAAATGACTTTTCAGAAATATTAATACTGAACCATAATAAATGTGTATTGCAATTGAGGTACACGCTATGAACATTAAAGTTGAGATACAATTTGTCTGACCTCATAAAGAAAAAGTTGGCAACAATACTTCAAACAGCTAAAAATTGAGAACTGTTTTTCTACCAAGTGTATGTAAACTTCATGCCCCAACATACAGTGTATGTAAATACACTGTATGTATGTAATGACTTAGCTGGAGTTCATGCAAACATGGTGCAAATACACATACATATATGTACATGTATGTGCTGTTTTGGAAAATCACTGCAATGACATAATCCCTATCAAATACTGCAGGGTAAATAGAGCTGAAGTTTTCTTTTTCTTCAATTTTTTATTGTGCATGGTTACAAACATTAGGTGTTTTACATTTGAAAAATCACAAAGCACCACCTTTTTGTCGGTTGATAATAACCAATGAAGAATTTAAAAACAAACCTGTCATATCACTGACATTTTGATGGTGGATGCTGGTTGACAAAAAGCAGCAGTTTAGAAAAGTATCTTGTATTTTCAGGAATGACTAAAAATGTCCTTGTCATAAGCAGAATGTTGTGTTAAGTGCTCTTATTGATGAGGTTCGGATGTATTTAAAACACATAAATAACCTTTAGGTTTTCATTTAATTTTTCACTGTGTTAGTTTATCATTGTATCAGTTCTATGTGCAATGTTTAAAATGTTGGTTCAAGACATTTGGGGATTTCTTTCAATGAGCAAGTTTGGAATTTTAACTGCGCATGCCCAAAATGAAGTGCATCCAAGGTCATTCAGACCTTAGTGTGAGGTCTAGGAGGACTTGTGCACATGTACGTTGTTCCCTAGTGGCCTTTTTTTGTGTGTAATACTGAAGTGGCTGATTACAACCTCTGTGGCAGAATGCCTTTAGTTTCACAATGTGGTTTGCAATTAATCCAACAAAAAATTAATCTATGAATCAAGTAACAGAAAAAATGCAGTACTTATAGCCCTGTAAAAACCAAGCACAGTTTTGTGTGGTTTAAAAGTAAATGTGTAAATTCTACGCATATGAAAGTATGCCCTCAGCAGAACAAGATAAAGAACTGCAGTGCATACTCTAACATATAAATTATAATTAAATGAATGTCTGCACACAGGTGGTATATTTCTCTTTTGTGCAGACACAGCAGTTTTATGCATATTCCGTCGAAGGTAAGGACAAAGTATTCAGGCCATGTATGTATGTATGGGCATAATGTATCCTCCACTGGCACACGTGAGACCAAAGAGCTCTGTAGCTTGAAATAGGATACATCCTTAAGAGGTCACATGACTTTTCTGAGGCCTGACTTAAACTGATGCAGTCTGAATTTTATATTTGAAGTGTAAACCATGTGCAAGTATTATATGCCACAGCCAACAATAACTGTGAAACAAAAGTTTCAAATGTTCCCTTTTCCAAGCCTGTCCATCCTTCAGCTTTCCATTCCAACCACAAAAAGTGCTCTTTTATGCAACATTGCCACCAATGAAAACACAAATGGCTTGTGGTACTGCACGCGTCATTCCCCCTCCAAATCAGTGACTATCTTCAGGCCCATTATCAAAAAGTATACCTACCTTTCAGGACAAGCTCAATCTTATGCTATATTATAACCACATGCTGTGATCATTCCACTTTTACTCAAGCTGGTCCTCAAGGGAAAAACCAGTAAATCCACACAAGTACACCTTGTATAAAGAAAACTAATTAATAAGTACTTGGCTGGTTCCACAGTATCCACAATGGGGATTAAGGTTCAAAAGAAGCCGCATAGAAGGAATTAATGAACAGCCAGCTCAGCTGTCCCACACTAAACCATGAATCATTCGGTGTCAATACAAACACAGAGCAGGCCCAAGCCCAGCACAGCCCCAGGCATCAGCCATTATCAACACCCATTTTCATTAACCCACAGCCTATGGCTCAACCACAATTACACCCAGGCATGAAATTACAAAATATCACAAACCTGTTGAAAGTAAATGTTTTAAGTTGAAATGCAGCCAAGAGGACATTTTAAAAGACCAAATAAAACTAATCATGCAGAAAAGAGCCTTCAACAAATGGAACTAAAATATAAACAACTGACCATCACTGACCATACTCGCCCAAAAACTATATGCATGTACATGTACCTTTTTCATCATGACCACGAAATGTGCATAATCGCAAGGAAAACTTCATTTTGCTGAGATAAGGGCAACGTTGTATTGCGGTTCATGATAAAAGACTGTCAATTAGTAAGATTCAACAGAGTATTTCTCAATCATAAAACAATAGGCCTAACAAGAACATCATGCAAGGGTCTTGTGCATCAATTTATAATGAACATGTAACATGATATCCTAATTCCTAGCAAGTTAAAGGCTGGTTCATACTACAGGTGAATGAGAAAGCGAAGAAAATTGACATCACAAAAGATTTGCAGCAAAATTTCGTTCAGGTTGAAATGTGTTTGATTTTGCAAACCCACAGTCCGAATATTTGATCTTGACATCACAAATAAATTTGCATTTGTGTTCTTTTTCACACCAAGCACTCTATGAACTGGCTTTCATTTATCCTAATACACGTATCAAGCCAGGATTCAGGACATACTGCCAATAATGGAATGAATTGACTTGTAAAAATTGTAGAGAAGATACCAACAGAGTTGAAATGCATTTAAGTAGACGTTTCTTTTTGTGACCTCCACCTTGCAAACACATATTTATTTGAATAATCTTTTCCCAGAAATAAAAAAATACCAGCAAATTCTGAGCATATGCATGTAAACCTACAAGACTGAATCTTTAACTAAATTTATTAGATTTTAGAACAAGCAGGGCCAAATCAGATGCAACAAAGGAAGACAGCCCTGATTGTACATACCTTAGATCATAAGGCAATCAATATAGTAATCATCTGTTGTTGTGATGACTGATGAGTGATTTGCTGGCTGGACTATGATTTTCCACTGCTGAGGATACAGCACAGGATGCAACTGTAAGAATCCTGATGCAACAGCATGACTCTGGTACCCATCAGGACAGTCACCATGCACAATTAATTGATATACACGTAGGCTTCACAACTTCCACTTCCTTCAACTCAGTGTACGTGCTTCCACTGGCACAAATGAAACTGACACCCGTCCATCACACAATCACTCAAGCTCAACAAACAGTATCATGACAAAGACTACTCACTGTCCAGGCTTCAAGCTGCACATACCCCCCATAGACACTCAATCAAACCAGGATGAAACTGACAACAAAGCAAATAGTTTACCAATCCACAGAAGCTGGTGACAATATGTACCTGGAAACAAAGCCAGCCTGAACTGTCCATTGCCCAGCCAGATGATACACATGGGGAACTGGTAACTGCAACAATGAGTCATTGACTGCTTGAATGAACACAGTGGTGTTGAGTTAACACTGCAAGACAGGCTGAATGGTCAGCCATATGCTCAACTGCCTCCAGAAGGACAGTTAATTCTGAAAAGATCATACCAAGGATCCAGAAATGGTCAGGGGAGGTGACCACTGCAGTGTGCAAGCAGCAATTTCACCGGGAACAAAAAATACATTCAATCAAATAAGTGGCAAACATTTTGAATCTAAAAGCATTGTAGTAGATGTTATTATTGTTTTATAAGTTTCTTTCACTGTTGTATTTTATTTGAAATGAACAAGGTGCTAGGGAAAGTGAAACACATTGATAGAGTGAACTTGAAACAATGACTGTGTTCACAGTCATGCCCTGCAAAACCAACAAACTTATGTTTAATGTTTGTCTACCGGTGCATTGGTCTTATAGGCCTGACTGTTTGCTTTAGGGTACATGTACTTCAAATATGTAATGTTCTTGTTAACTGATTCTTTTCAATCATAGCAAATTAACTGGGGTTATTATATTTATTTAAATTACCGGTAATTATTTTGTATATCAATAAAAGTAGTTTTATGTTTTGCATTACATACCTGATTGTAATGGGCAAATGATTCAAGTTTAATGTCAGAAATTTTGTGACAGAAAATCCAAGAGGTGAGCCAGGTTACTGCAAACACAACATTCATGGAGGCAGAGCTAAGAGACTTAATACATGTATAGGCATACAATCTTCACGTCCTAAGTATCAGCCACAGCTGGGTACTCAGACAAATCAATAAGTGTCATGTGTTTCCTGCAGGTCTAGTATTACATTCAAAAACGACAAAGCAAGAGAAAAATGCTGAGAATAAGAAATGACAAACTTTCTATAATATTCATTTTTCTTGACAGCATGGATTTTTGCACCATTCCAAGTCACACGTGAAATATCAGAATCAACCGGATGTACATGTTGAAGTAAAGTTTTGAGGACACAATAAATCTCAACACATACTGAGAAATCTCTTCATACTGAAAATACAGTCTTAATCCTATCTGCACCACAAGCATTTTATAAACCGAATGAGTAGTTTTTATTTTGTTGGAATAACATTGTAACATGAGAAGCTACCAGTAACACTTTTATTCGAAGTACATGTACATCAGCAGGAATAAATGGTCCAAAAAGAATACCACATGAAGATTTCTGCTTTCAACTTTAATATTGAAAGACCATGTTTGAAAGGAGATCAAAATAGTTGGTAAAAGTATCCATCAATCCACATCAGTCCACTTTAGCATCATAATTTTCATTTTGTGTTGTTACCATATCATATTATGCAGACAGGCCTTAACTGACAGACAGTCTAGTTAATGGATGGCTGAACGGCTACCACCGCCAACCATCCATGGATTAATTCCTGAAGTGCAGATACATCAAGTTTAATCCCCATTCATGATTCTATTATGTGATGGTTGCACACATACTATTCAACATACGCCTGGCCAGATTTGGCCTGAGGCAATGTGCCTACACATGCATCATCATGATACATCTGAATACTAGAAGCTGGTAACAAAGACACGCTGTGACTGCACATACAGCCCATAGCAACCACTTATAGTGTACTCCTCAGCATCTGACCAGACTCAGTTGTGCTTTTAATGAAAGACTACATTCTTAACTCTGATAAATTATTGACTTGCTCATATACATATTTATTTCAAATACTGGTCAATTTTTTCTTTCAAACTATGACCATACTTACAGATATCTTTAGTGGCAATTGGCAGACCTATTCTGTTTCATAAGCAGCTTGCTAGTCCTTCCTGGGTAGATTCATCAGCTCTATCTAACAGTGTCCTGCAGATCTTCTAGCCACAATTACACTCAAGTCAGCCACCAAGACCTGTTAACAATGCACAGACTTCCCATAAGGCCCAAGACAATGGAGACAGTATGACTCACAGAACTGGCCATGTGGACCAGGCATCAATTTTCACAGGTTGAGTTGTTGGAGAAGCAATGGTAGAGTGTCCGACAGATTGATTGGACAATTTCAGCTTCACTGTACACTCAGCACATCTCCCTGTCACTCATTGCTGTTCAATCCTCAACCTGCACACCTCCATTTGTCTGAAATTCTAGATGATAAATATGGAAATGGTTTTATCAAAATATTGGTGATATTATTGCTAAGACCACCTCGGGCTTGGATTAAGATTCTAGCCCGGCTCAACGGTCAGGGTTGGGTTTCATCCCAAACAAAAGAGCGTGCACATTTTATCAGGCCAGACGTAGCCTGGTCTGAATATGATGCAAGGAGGTTTAACAAGCACTCAGCAGAGACTGATTGAACTTTGTTTTGGTGCACCTTTGCCAGAGTAGCTGCAGGCATCGAGTATCACAAAGCAGAGACAAGCAGAGATTGGTCAGATTACATCTGTTTCCTGCTTGCTTTATACTAGTCCCCACCATCAGCATATGAAGGAAGCATTTACATGTCTACCTTCAATTACTTATGTATGCTCCGATATGAATTGCAAGTTTCTTATTGCATGATTGGTATGCCTAAAGGCCTGTTTTAATGTATATTTCCATGATAAATGGTCTAATGTCAGGAAACTTAGGCCTAATGCTTCGAGGACAAGAATACGCACACAATCTCTCAAAATGTAAAAATGTAACTCCATCTATCTCTTGTCAAAGAGTGCAAATAAGCAAAGTAAGACCTAAATCATTAGGGAAAATATTGAAATTAGATTTCATTGTTGGTATATGATGTTTGATTATGATCAAGATTTTTGGGGGGAGGAGCAACCAGTTCACATCAGATTGAGGGGTTGCAGAAATGCTCTGTTGGGTGCTTACTCATTCAACAAACGCAACGCACCATTTCGCTAAACCTTTGTGACATAGCTTCGCGGTACATGCAGGGTGGTACAGTAAAATGGCAACACCTTGGTTTTATGGGCTTGGCATGTGTTTATTGTCCACCAATGAAACTGCAGCATTTACCATACAGTATACCACAATTACCAACTTTAATAAACAGTTGGCGGTAAGGGAGACCAACAAACAACTGAAGGACCCCCTTTAGTTTGCATCAACGCTAAATATGCCTCCAAATCAAATTCACAGAGAGCATTGTTAAAGTTGGAAAATGTAAGAAATCAATAGCATTTGACCCAAGTGTACGACATAGGGCAGTCCATTACTTTCAGGGTTTCACCCATAAAGAGACGAAATATCCCATCAAATTGAATTCACCAAAACAGCTTGAAAAATGACGTTCTAAAATGACCCTCAGACAAAAAAACCTAGCATATGTTACCACGTTAATTCAGCTGAAATATTGGAAGGTCTAATTTAATGTCAAAAGAGGGTGAGTTTTGGACGTACACAGGAAACAAGTTAGGTACAACATGATAAATACTAAAGGAAATGGGTCCCGATTGCAGACAAGCTGAATATACACTCTGGAGTGTAAGGTTCACATGCACAATGGAAAAACCTAGGATCTTTACATATATGTTTACTACACTGACTAAAGTCTTGTCAAAGCTCCCAATATACACGTGTTTACACACAAACAAATAATGGGAAAAATTGTATTTGCCAGATTAGTTTGCTCCTGTCCCGACCTTTTGTGGTGGGATACCAAAATGAGGCAACCCTCATGACCGTCAAGATGTGGGTGACATGCCCCCTCCACTTTTTAAATGGGTGAAATATAATTGGTCCCTCCCCCAGTTTTTATTTGTAGGCCTATGGTACATTTGATTCTGTAGCTCAAATAGCTGCTTCAAATGTTTAAAACATCCACATTTTTGCATTTAACATGTAAACCAGTAAATAGGAACAAAACAGTTTTTTCTTGACTACACGAAGGCTTCCACTGCCTCCATGTTTTAAATATCCCCTTTGCATTGTTTGGTCATTGGTAATAGGTACCTATCAATGGAATGCAATAAGTTCCAAACTTCGATTTAAATTTTTGAAAGTGACAAATCTTCCAAAAGCATTTGCTAAAACTAGTTAAAATGAGAACAAATTGTCTAACTACACTGTACAACAGAGAACCCAAACCTTAACTTCCCTTAGCCCTACACTGTTAGGGCTTTCACACTCACACACTGTACATGGATGTTCCCATCAAGGTTATCCCCTCCCCCTTTTGAGAAGCAAATGATGCCCTTGCCAACCTTTATCTTTTTTAGGACACCTTGTTTAGTTGTAATGTCTTACCGCTTCCAAAAACCTTTACTGCCTGAGACTTGGTTTCTTCCATGTGATTTTGAGGAGGGCATAGGGAAATAATCTAGATAGTTTTTGCAGTAGACGGGCAGGTTCTCTAGTGACACTGTTACAGTGAGTGCAACAGCTCCAGATCACTTTTCATACAAAGCAACGTAAACCTACCCATGTTCGGAACTCCTGTAAACAGTGGCATGGTATACATTTAGCTGCTGCCGGCATGCATTGTATAAGCTGACTAAAAGCAGACAGCGCCCTATTTGATGCGTATACATGTAAATAAGTGAGACTATAAGGGTTATTATCAAATTACCACTAAATTTCATAGGGTCTGTGTTCTAGTAGACAGCATGCACATCTTGAGATTATATGACATGCTCCCAGCTCCGGGGCTTGATTCCCAGCCATCATCCTTTTAGTTACGTCCTAAAAATTAAGAAAACATGCATTCTTCAGTTGTTAATTGTAAATTGACTCCAACATTTAAGTACAAAGTACTGCATTTTCTTTTTCTGATACATGGCTCTAGTGGACTTTTTTAGGGAAAAAAGTCCAGAATTGTAAAATGGTCTGATTCCCACCTTACTACTGGTATGTCACACTGACTACACATTTTGTTTTGGCCCAAACCCCCACACTGTCACTGTAAGAATTTAAAGTAAACAAAATTTACTGTACATGTGCCTGGCAATAACTGACCAGCAACAGGTGCAATTTCTGTAACAGTGTGGTACTTGCAGGGATGGATCTAGCTTTCAGGAAAGGGGGGTTGATGAGTGTACTGAAGGGAAGCCCTGCTAAGGGGATCCACCGGAAATTAGGGTATAGCACACCGAGGCACACAGATTGAGGCTGGTTGATAAATTATGGAATTCGGACGCAAGCTTCTACTGATGTTTGAAGCATAGGTGTTATTTAGGCTCCAAATCACCGTGAAAACTACATGTAAAAGATATAAAATACACAAAAATTGTTTAAATCTAAAACACAGCTTGTTGTGAATTAAAAGCATATGCATGGGAATATCTAGAAAAATTAAAAGCCAAAGCTACCTAGGAATCCAATGAAACAAAAAGCATGACCATGAATACAATCAAAGTTAACATTATAGATCGATAGGTGCTCAAAATTAATAAAACACTAAAGTCGACAAAAAGGGGAATGAAATCAGCGATGATCGGAAACTATGAAGTAGACATTCACAAAGATTATCTTAAATGCAACACTTGGAAAGCCAATGAAGAAAGCGTTATTCAACATACGAAGGCCAGAAACTTTCTGAATGACGCAGAGTACTAATTAAACCATCAACAAAACACAATTGTAAATATTAGTACAGATCAATATCCTACCGTTTACACCTATTGTCCAGCCTTATAACGCACATATACTCAAAATGGCAGCGCCATGTGCATTGTAAGATCTAAACAAAATAGAAAATAAACCACCTAAAGTCTTACAACATGACACACAGTGCACTACTTAAGTTCAGTGTTTGGGTCAAATACTCACTCAGATGTGGTTTCTTAAAGAACCAAATTCTGCCAGAAATAAACAACTAATATAATACACATCTATATTAAACATAATAAAACAATGAAAGGAGTTTTTTCTTACCATCAAGTGGAAAAGTACTGTCAAATATTACATGGAAATCTTGAAATGTTGATGAGGGCTCGGCATGCAGGTAATATGGAGTATTACCCCAACTGGAAATTTTTTAGAGTGAGCCAATGTGGCCAAGAACTTCACCATCACAGGGGAGTTTTACTACATATATTCATAGACCACCTTGAGGACTGTCCAGCTGACCTCTAGCCTCCAATTGATTTATGGGAGGGCAATATTCAGAGTAGATTGGGCCTTCAGTTTACATAAAGGGATTTTCTAAACTGCCACTTACACTCCCACCAATTACCTAAAGAATTTATGAACCACAATTCTTACTTGACAAAGGTGTGAAATAAATAATAAATAATTTCTTATCAAGCAACTACAAATTATGCCCACCCACACGGACAGGTATCTCCACAATA